>NC_068369.1:60343992-60643992 GCF_020536995.1 Dreissena polymorpha | reverse complement strand
AGGTTTCGAACCAGTGACCCCTGGAGTCCTGCCAGAGTCCTGAAGTAAAAACGCTTTAGCCTACTGAGCTATTCCGCCGAGTACATATACATGAAGTATTTTATACCTTATATAAGCAATCTTCGTAGTTTCACAAAATTTAACGACAAAAACAGAACTCTCCAAATTATTCAATCGTTTCGCGTTGCAACGCTTTATAATTTTTAGGTTTTAAAATCGTCAAAAGATGCATATAATGGCTATATTAGACCATGGTAAATGTTCAGTATTACTGTTTCCTCACAAATATCATAACTAAAACGAAAATTTGCGAATCTGAAACAACTTTTTTCAATTTTGTCAATTTACCAAAGCGTGAAAAGATCCCTTTAATGGTCCTTTCGCAATTTCCCATTGTGGCAAACAAAAACCAAATATTAATATGAAATATAATTCCAATAATTTGCAAATATGTATCATAACAGTATGAAGAAGCCTTTGTACAAAATGTACATTTATATCTTAGAAAACACTATTATGATTTCTTTAAACATAATTACACTTCATCTTCGAAAAGATAAATGGTAATTGCTACATCATTATTTAGAAAAATACATTTAACACTACAGACGGTGGGAATTAACCAATGTCATTATATTCCAAACGTATGCTTAAAGTGATACTTATAGCATTTTAATTCATTTTTAATGTTCATCTTATGTGTGCTTATGGATTGCAATAATCATCTATTCATCGACAAGCGTTCAGCTGCCGAGGACATCATTCGCAGAGAAGCATCTAATGATACCCTCTTAATAAATATATTAAATTATACAAAAAAATGTCAAAGATAAAACAAATAGCGATTAGACTTGCATTTACAAAACCAACTGTATTATCGTGAATATAAAATGCATACATCGGTATTATTTTATTACACCGCAAACGTATTTGAAGTAAATTATTTGAAATTAAGCGAAGGGCGTTTTTTGCGCCTTTCATGTGCAATGGCTGCGTCATGCACAAAATGTGCTTTGCATAGCGTTTTCACCACCCAAACAACACATTTGCAGCTTGTGTATTTTTTAACATACTTGTGTCAAGGCTAAACCCTATTCATCACCAGGCATGTCTGCAGGTTTATGATGTCTGGGCTGTGGTTTTGCTCAGGTCGGCATAAAACGAAATTTACGTTAGCGATAAGTATTCTTATTATCAACACTGGAAGCAAACCTTCGTTATTCGCACAAACTATCATGTATATACACAGCAATAAAGAACGCTCATATAGAAATGCTTTCGCAGCAGTCGGAATTTCAAATTAAAATAATTGGATATCTTGACTCATGTTATGTGACGGGGAGAAAAAATAAATAACAAAAAAAGCTAATTGCAACCGCATTTTCGCCAATGCATTTCATTACAGCAGAAACTCGAATACTGAAACTGTCAGTGTCAGCATTGCTGAGGGGAACCATGTTGTAGGCGGTGTGGCACTTCGAACTGAAAATAAGTATGAAATGTAAGTGTTTTGCATACATTTCACTCAAATGCTAAAGCAACAGTGAAAACACTTCCATGATTCAATTAATGATGATGCTCGCTTAAACTTCTTGTAAAAGAAGAACAAAAATGCCGTTTTTAAACTAGACATTCAAAATGTAAAACGAGGTGCTCAGGGCGAGTGGAACAATCGTTACATTTGTATTTAACATTTATCAAATCATGTTAGACTCTAAATAATCTTAACACGGTCTTTCTTTAATTAACCCATTTATGCCTAGTGGACTCTTCCATCCTTCTAAATTGGATCAATTTTATTTCCAAAATTAGGGATGTCCAGTATATTTTTTTCTATATTTAGAATATTTCTTACAGAAATTCCTTTAAGCTAACAGCGCAGACCCAGATGAGACGCCGCATGATGCGGCGTCTCATCTGGGTCTACGCTGTTTGCAATGTCCTTTTTTTCAGGACGCTAGGCATAAATGGGTTAATATAAATCTTTGCCTTTCTTTTACTTGGATGTACCACAACTCGAGAAAACGTCCTCGCGGTTTCCTGCCTCTACACAAGATTCCAAATCGTTGTTTATTAAACTGATGAACACTCATAGAAAATTGTTTTAATTTAAATTATTCGAAAAAAGAATTCAAATCATACGTTTAAATGGTTAAGCAATATTTATTTTATCGTACTGTTCAACAAACAGTACAAACTATTATATACTTCTGACTATTTTAGGAATGATAGTTTTGTCAGAGGCGATGTAACCGACAATTAAAGCCGATTGTTGACAGAATAGAATTAAGCTTTTCTTCTGAATGATAGTTTTATTATTTTATGTCAAGAAGCCTTATAAATGTGTTTTCATCAAGAGGGGAAGTAACATTAATTGCAAAATATCAACTCATTATCATTATTGTTTTTTTATTTAATTAAATCTCCGCTATCAACAAATTTAAATTCATAAATAAAGCAACGTAAGAAAAAATGTAACGTACTTGTTCAGCTAGCCAAATCGGTGTAAAAATACTTAATTTGTATTAAACTTTACTTTTAAAAACGAGTCGTTGTCAACTTGTTTAAAAGAAGATAGTGTACATTGCAAACATTTACCCTATCAACCTTGTAACCTAGTACCCTGGCTATTTATTTTTATTAAGGAACTGAGATTGTTTCTCACGGGTGGTTCTCTTAGAAATTATACGAAATTAGCAGACCTGATTGAATTTGTTTCTCAAGACCACATAACGAGCTAACATGGCTGGGGTCAATCACCGACAGGGCGTCGAAACTCGCACATAAATCACGTGCTAATCTCACGCGCATCAACAGTGGCGGTTCGTAGATAACCGCAACAATATTTATAAAACATTCTTGTTTTTATGATATTTATAAACAAGGTCGGCTGTGGACAGGTATATTCGCACTCTTTAAATATTGAAACATGTTTAGTTTTCAAATTATCATAGCTCAGATCATGAAAAACACGGAATCTTTTAATTTAGCAGTACATGCAACTAAGATATCAGTTACTAGTATATAATGATGAAACATGTTTGTTACAAAGAATAAAGGTGATATTTATTTTTCGAGCTGGGTTGCTTTGTATTCAACGTTCCATGCGTATCTGTGTAAATCCCATACTCGTTATTTTAATAAATACGGCAGAATGAAAAGCCATAGATTTGATATCAAAAACTGTTCAATAAATTTTATTTCACATGTTGCTACACATTTTGGATCTACTCACAATGATTGCATTTGATTTTTCTTGTGTACTTATTGCTGTTGTTGGAAACAATCTAGACCGTTTATGAAAAGAAACATTTTGGATACATTAATTAAAAACTATGATTCCTAACGGTATAAATAATACACTGCTTTATAACATATAGAATATAAGCATAATTCACATATACATTGATGTTTTCCTATTACACTGTCATTTTATACTCGAATTTTCATTCAAAGCCGTTTTTGCAAACCTTCGCGAGAATGAGAAACAAAGAACTTACGCGAAAGCTCTATTCTATCTATTTCGTCATAGACGTAAATGGTTACCCGGACGTAACCCTCGAAACCGCTGTCGGATGTCTTTACGGCGTTGCTCACGTCACGCTTCCTTATTGTGACGTCACGTTCATTGGTCGTCATTTCCGGGAAGCCGATCTGTACATCGCGGATGTTCTGTCTAATGTCCCGAGAGCTTACAATACTCGCGGACGGGATTTTGTTCATCCGAATAATATCGTCAAACGACCTTCGTCTTCTTGAAGAGCAAGTCTGCAACAATGTTAGACATTTTGTTCTATTTGTGTCATGCAATGTAATTACACATAGCATCTTCTAATTTTACAGTTAATATCATGTGTGAGTAGGCAATTTCATAGTTTTCGTTGAAAGATACACAACCGTTTGCATTGTTCAATCATTTGAAATAAAATTCCCTTATTTTCGTACTTAAACCATTGCTCATTGCAATGTTAGAATTAACATCATTGGAAAAGTTCAAGCACATTCTTGACTTTCAATGTTAAACTTAAAATCGCAATGTCATAACCATACATCAACACGTATTTATTTACATGGATACTAAAATACGTGTTATAGAAGGAGCATCGATGGTAATAAGTAAACTTAAAATTTCATCGTTAACATTAAAAGCATGCAGCTTATTTACATAATACAATCGTTTAAAATAAAGTGACACATATTGTGTTGTGTAAATTAAAATTCAAGAAACCATACAAATATTATTCACACACAGGCTGTGTTGACACACATTTAATTGCAAGTAAAGGGAGAGCACAAGATATGCAAAAAAAAATAGCAATGCCACAATTAGCTCCCTTCAATATACAAATTAATGGATGAAAAAAACGGCATTGAAGTTGCAGGTTAACAACTAACCCAATCACATTTTTTGGATTTCAAAAGACAGCCCTTTAATGTGCACGCAAGATTAACTTCATTACTTCCATCGAACCGGAAGGCCCAAAAGCTCGCCACGGCTCGATGCGGCTCGCTGGCGTTTGGTATACGGAAGTTGCTTACAATGTCCTTATACACCGAGCACCTGTAAGGAAATAAATCTGCTTTGTATGTTTGTTTGGACTTTTCGCCGCATTTTAGGTATAAAACCCTGATCTACATGACATGCAAGTATGAAGTACGTACCATAGCATCTCGGCTAGTAAATGCGAACGGTCAAAATACGTGCATTAGTAATAGATATGAATGGCCATAGACCTGATTTATTGATCACTCTCGTTATCATAATCTGAATGGGCCAGGTGGTTAACGTTTCTCTCTACCCATGAGTTACTCATATTTTGCTCCGAGGTCTCTATTGTATCACACACTTAGGTGGCAAGAAAGTTGACTATCATTATCTTTCTAGTTGATCAATTATATAATTTTCATGATTGTACTTTTGTAAAAATAAAGTACCATTAATATGGATTTTTTGTGCGATTCAGCGAGGGGCGTTCTTTCAAAAGTACATGGCAATCTAATTTATATGTGACTAACATAAACTTTGAAGTAAGTTGTGCATCATGTACTTAGCGTTATACATGTAATTATCATGCACACATGCATGTCATACTAGGCACATACATTGTTAAACAAGAGCACCGCCTTGCGGGTGCAGACCGCTCATCTATTTTCTTTTTAAAGGTGAAGGGACTATCATTTTCAATCACAAAGGAGGGAGGGGTGGATAGAAGAGGGGTGCATTGTGTGGGGGTGTGGACATTTATTACATTATCTTCCAAAAATGCGAAAAAAAGGGAAAAAAAATCGGGGAGGGGGGGGGGGGGGGGGGGGTGGGGGGTGGGTGGGGGCGGGGTGGGGATTCTTGGGTGCGATGGTTGTACGGTATTTCAAACATAAAATAATAAAATAAATATTTGTGTTTTGTAACCGTTTCAAAAAACATAAATTGGGGGGGGGGGGGTGAGGTGGGGGGGGGGGGGGGGTATAGTGTGAGGGTGTGGTGGTAATTTGTGACCTTAAAAAAAAAAAAAAAAAAATAGGGGGGGGGATTCGGGTGGGGGGTGGGGGGAGGGGGGGGTGGGGGGAGGGGGGGGTGGGGGGGTGTTTCTTGGGTGCGATGGTTGGACGGTATTTCAAACATAAAATAATCAAAATAAATAGTTTAGTTTTTTAACCGTAAAAAAAATGGGGGGGAGGGGGGGCACGGGCGATGGTTTGGGTGGAGTCTATTATGGTATGTCAGGTAAGAGTAGTTTTGTCAAAGTATCAATCAAATCTAATCATAAACAAAGAAGTTATGGCAATTTTAGCAAAATTTAATAATTTGACCTTGAGAGTCAAGGTCATTCAAAGGTCAAGGTAAAATTCAACTTGCCAGGTACAGTAACCTCATGATAGCATGAAAGTATTTGAAGTTTGAAAGCAATAGCCTTGATACTTAAGAAGTAAAGTGGATCGAAACACAAAATTTAACCATATATTCAAAGTTACTAAGTCAAAAAAGGGCCATAATTCCGTAAAAATGACATCCAGAGTTATGCAACTTGTCCTTTTACTGTACCCTTATGATAGTTTGCGAGTGTTCCAAGTATGAAAGCAATATCTATAATACTTTAGGGGTAAAGTGGACCAAAACACAAAACTTAACCAAACTTTCAATTTTCTAAGTATAAAGGGCCCATAATTCCGTCCAAATGCCAGTCAGAGTTACATAACTTTGCCTGCACAGTCCCCTTACGATAGTTAATACTGGTTGCAAGTATGAAAGCAATAGCTTTGATACTGTAGGAATAAAGTGGACCTAAACACAAAACATAACCAAATTTTCAATTTTCTAAGTATAAAAAGGGCACATAATTCTGTCAAAATGCCAGTCAGAGTTACATTACTTTGCCTGCACAGGCCCATTATGATAGTTAGTAAGTGTTTCAAGTATGAAAGCAATAGCTTTGATACTTAAGGAATAAAATGGACCTAAACACAAAACTTAACCAAAATTTTCAATTTTTTAATTATAAAAAGGGCACATAATTCTGTCAAAATGCATGCCAGAGTTATCTAACTTTGCCTGCCCAGTCCCCTCATGATAGTTAGTAAGTGTACCAAGTTTGAATGCAATAGCATTGATACTTTCTGAAAAAAGTGGACCTAAACGCAAAACTTAACCAAAATTGTCAATTTTCTAAGTATAAAAAGGGCACATAATTCAGTCAAAATGCACGCCAGAGTTATCTAACTTTGCCTGTCCAGTCCCCTCATGATATTAAGTAAGTGTACCAAGTTTGAATGCAATAGCATTGATACTTTCTGAGAAAAGTGGACCTAAACGCAAAACTTAACCGGACGCCGACGCCGACGCAGACGCCGACGCCGACGCCGACGCCGACGCCAAGGTGATGACAATAGCTCATATTTTTTTTCAAAAAATAGATGAGCTAAAAATGTTAAATGTTACAAAACCAATTCAAAATATGATACAGAAAAATAATTGTACAGCCTTAAATAAATTATGTTATAAATGTATCATGTATTTTGAATATTTTTAATAATTTTTAAATAACGCGCAAAATAAGTAAATGTTATATATTTGTAATGACTGGTGTATGCGACATGTACGTAAAAATACCACGTGATCTGATTTGAACTTATACAAACATGAGTTGCCTGTAAATACGCCATTAAACTAATAAGAAGTTAAAAACCCGTCTCACTTACCTGTCTTGTCTCATTTACCCGTCTTGTTTCATTTACCCGTCTTGTCTCACTTACCCGTCTTGTCTCACTTACCCGTCTTGTCTCACTAACTCGTCTTCATTCACTTACCCGTCTTGTCTCATCTACCCGTCTTGTTTCAATTACCCGTCTTGTCTCACTTACCCGTTTTCTATAAGCTGCAGTACGTGTCTCGATCCGTCCGCTAAAATACCAGAAGAGACCGAGCAGTTCATTGGCTTAATTCGGTAACCCTCTGAAATAATATCATAAAGAATCTGTTGTTTTAGTTTAATAGCATGTGCTGAGTCTGGTTCCTACAAATATTTACATACATCAAAGCTATATTGCACGCAAAGAATAAATATTTGAACACCATGAGCGTACTTAAATTATTGATTAATGATTGATTAAAGGAAAACATCAGTTCCCACATGTCCTCAAAGGGCTTACGATAGGTAATGTTTGTTAGACCCAACATTCGAAGTTTTTGGTTTTCTAAATACCGCCCAAAAGTATTATTGCCTCCTATTAAATTTTAATTATTATACACACCTGTGTAAATTTGCGAATTGTTGCCGATATTAATATAGTGATCTTTTTTTGTCATTGCGAAAATCTTTTCGACTAATTTTGCACGTGAACATTTAAAGACTAGAGCAAAAAAACTAGGTTTCAGTGTGAAAGTGTGCGACTAGATTTGTTGGTGAATTATTATATTCCCTCATTCTGGGGACTATGACCATTGAAACAAAGTGTCTTACAATGACTTAAATAGCTGAACTGCTGGTGCTTTTCCTTAAATAAGCATTCAAGTCAATCCGTTTGTTAATCTCTGGACGTGGGTATTATTGCGCAAATCTTAGTCATATATGAACCGAATTTGACACGCTTCTATCTTGTCTTGTGTCGCCGAATCACCATGGAATACAGCACACTAATGTCATCTCTGGGTGCCATCGTCGCAGCTTGTTTCGCTACTTTAAACTTATGACAAGCTAAACGTGGTTTGGCAGCAGTATTCGCACTTGAAAAAAAGCGGTTTAAAGCACGTGCGTTTATTGCTATCCAATAGTATGCAGTCCGCCCAGACTACTCAGGTACGACACTTTCAACTGTTTAGGGTATTTTTGTTAAAAGAAAGTATTTTTTGCAGACTGCACAGGCTAATCTTGTTGACCCTTAACGCTGCACTGCACAGGCTAATCTGATCGACCCTTTACGAAAATGCATTTAACTCAACACTTCTCATACACGGTGAACTTCCGGCTAAAGACGCTCCGCCTTAACCACTGCAAGCTGGCACGCCTCTCACATGCCTTTGTGATTTCTGCATGGCGAGTTTCCTACATGAATCCTACTGTCCATCACATTTCAGCATCTTTCAAATGGATGTGGCTGGAGAACTCCTGTTCCCATCTGATCTTGTCAGTGTTGGGCAAACCAGTGAGTGTCAGGGCATTGTTATTTAACGTCTACGTACTTCAACCATTATCTGTTACTTGCCAGTGCACACTGTTGTTCCCAATGGACAGTAAGCTCGACAGTCACTTACTTCTTGAAAAGTTGAGTTTCTTCGAGCTGATGGCTAAGCGGATGGTAACGAGGAAGATGTTTGGAAACTGCAGTGTCTTACCAAGGTCTACTAGAAAATGCCTGGGAACTGCTGTTTCTTACCGATGTCTACTTGAAGATGCCTGGAAACTGCCATGTCTTACCGAGGTCTACTGGAAGATGCCTGGAAACTGCCGTGTCTTACCATGGTCTACTGGAAGATGCCTTGAAACTGCAGTGTCTTACCATGGTCTACTGGAAGATGCCTTGAAACTGCAGTGTCTTAACGAGGTCTACTGGAAGATGCCTTGAAACTGCAGTGTCTTAACGAGGTCTACTGGAAGATGCCTTGAAACTGCAGTGTCTTAGCGAGGTCTACTGGAAGATGCCTTGAAACTGCAGTGTCTTACCAAGGTCTACTGGAAGATGTCTGGGAACTGCAGTGTCTTAGCGAGTTCTACTGGAAGATGTCTGGAAACTGCAGTGTCTTGCCGATGTCTACTGGAAAATATTATTTTCAGAAAAAAAAACCGTGAACACGAACAGTTTTGCTAAGATTTTTCGGAGATTTTTAGTGGAGTCGCAATACTGGTGGACTAAATTCGCGAGTAACTTGTAAACTACAACGTATATATCCGTAATTAATAAGGTGTCGTGAAGACGCAACAACGATCTGTAAATACACTTCTCATCTACGCACTCAAGTTATAAAGGCATATACTATTGTGGCAACCAGCGGAATGCTGGCCCGTGTGTCTCGAAAAAAACTCCTTTCGAGCTAGTCGATGTCCTCGATTTGTTGTATAGCTGTTTTCATGCTGATCACTGCGGCGACAAATCACATGTTTGGAAATATTTTAATCGGCAGATGGCGAAAATTGTGTAGCCAGTCCGGGACTCGAACCCGGGAAACTCACTGGAAGAGCAAGGGCAAGTGATACCTAGGGAGCTCGCGCGAGCGTCAGTGGCGATATGTCAAGTTAGGGATCAGCAGATGGGACGGGTTCCGTTGTAGTTAACTACACAACAGCTTGTTTCAAAGATTAAGGTTTTAAAGGGACCTTTTCACGTTTTGATAAATTGACAAAATTAAGAAAAAAATGTTTCAGATTTGCAAATTTTCGTTGTAGTTATGATATTTATGAGGAAACAGTAATACTGAACATTTACCGTCCTCTAAAATATCCATTATATGCATTTCTTTTAAAACCTGGAAATTATAAAGCGTTGCAACGCGAAACGATTAAATAATTTGGAGTGTTTTGTTGTAGTCGTTATATTTTGTTACAATTCGAGGATTGCTAATGTCAAGTATGAAATACCTCACTCGTGGTATAAGCACGCATGGCTAAGCGTTTGAATTTTACATCAAGGGTCAGTGGTTCGAGCCCAGTTGAGGGTTACTTTTTTAATTTCTTTAATTGTATTCTTGCTTTTTTACTGGGGCATTTTAGATCCAATGTTTAGATTTATCAATATAAAGCATTTAATGACAAATTTCAACACATGCCAAATTCTGTGAAAAGGTCCCTTTAGAGGATATGTTTACAAAGGCCGGGATGCTCACACGGTTAATCATCAAAGCCGCTTAAGTTCGAATCAGTGACATTGCGTCGTCTTTTGCTATGAAATAATATCATAATAAAACAGTAACTATGACGAACCCGGTCCTTGTACAATCCATGTGGGTTCGAAGAAATAATATAATAAAAACAGTGACTATGACGAACCCGGTCCTTGTACAACCCAGCTGAGTTCCTCGAATAACTTGGCGGAGGGCAACGTGGTGGTGGTAGCCACCGTTCTGACAGTCATGCCAGGCATGCCCGTCACCGGCGACACGTCCGTCCGTTCTGGAGGTTTCGTCGGCTTAAAGATACTGGAGTCCAGCTTCAGTTTTGGAGTCGCATTTTCCAACTTCTTCGTGTTGACCCTGAACCGGAAGTGGATAAA
The DNA here is from genome assembly GCF_020536995.1 of Dreissena polymorpha. Taxonomy (NCBI): domain Eukaryota; kingdom Metazoa; phylum Mollusca; class Bivalvia; order Myida; family Dreissenidae; genus Dreissena; species Dreissena polymorpha. The sequence continues at coordinate 60,633,291 of NC_068369.1, read as the reverse complement.
TGAGTGAATATATCGTTCAATTTAGCAATGTGATCCGTAACGAGTGTTTATGAATTCAACTACCTAAACAATAATACAGACATAACATCGATGGACCAGTAAATAACCACGACGATGAACGGACTAAAGTCCGAACAAATAGTGCACGCGGGCGCCACAAAGTTAATTGTTTTGTAAGTCCACTCAAAAGTCATTTTATGAAAAAATAACATACGGGTCGTTGACGTTTACATACATACGGAAATCAAATCTTTGATATATCTACTTTTATTTACTTTTTATTTTACGCACCTTGTAAAAAGCTGGCGGTAATTAAAGAAATGTTTTGCTTGCGTTTTTTTTTAGTTAACATAAATCTAATCCAAACAGGAAATCATGGAAGGTCACTTACACGTGAGTTACCCAGCTTTTGTCCACGTAGTCGCGCGTGAATCCTTCACCGGGTGTGACGAGGCAACGTATTGTGTAGAACATGGCAGACTCCTCCGTTACCAAATCCGGTATCCCGTTTTCAGCGCTAAAAACAACACTTATATCGGTGTCCTGAAAGACACCGTGCACACGTGAATAAATGGAACTTTAACGACAATATACTGCTTTGCACTATAATGCCAAACGTGTTTACGCCATGAAAAAGATAGGAAAATCGTGTACATTAACGATTTACGTTCAAGAGATACGACACTAAAAATGTATCCGTAGGGGAAAAACTTAACTAAAATATAGATATGCGAAACTTCACACACCGGTTGATATGTTTGCACAGTTTCAGCCCTCTAAAAGTAATACTCTTTTCTAATGACCCGCCGCTTAAGTAAAACAAGAGCACCGCCTTGCGGGTGCAGACCGCTCATCTATTTTCGTTTTAAAGGTGAAGGGACTCTCATTTTCAATCACAAAGGAGGGAGGGGTGGAGTGAAGAGGGGTGTATAGTGTGGGGTGGACATTACATTATCTTCCAAAAAGGCGAAAAAAAATCGGGGGCGGGGGGGGGGGGTGGGGGTGGGGGGTGGTGGGTGGGGGTGGGTGGAAGGGCGATGGGGGGGATTTTTTGGGTGCGATGGTTGGACGGTATTTCAAACATAACCGTTTAAAAAAAAAATTGGGGGGGGGTGGGGTATAGTGTGAGGGTGTGGTGGTAATTTGTGAGATGATCTTAAAAAAAAAAAAAAAAAAATAAAAGAAAAAAAATTGGGGGTGGGGGTGGGGGGGGTGGGGGTGGGGGTATAGTGTGAGGGTGTGGTGGTCATTTGTGAGATGATCTTAAAAAAAAATAGGGGGGAGGGGGGAGGTGGGGGGGAGGGGGGGAGGGGGGGAGGGCACGGGGGACGGTTTGGGTGGAGTCTATTGTGGTATGTCAGGTAAGAGTAGTTTCGTCAAAGTATCAATCAAATCTAAACATAAATAAAGAAGTTATTGCAATTTTAGCAAAATTTAATAATTTGACCTTGAGAGTCAAGGTCATTCAAAGGTCAAGGTAAAATTCAACTTGCCAGGTAAAGTAACCTCATGATAGCATGAAAGTATTTGAAGTTTGAAAGCAATAGCCTTGATACTTAAGAAGTAAAGTGGATTGAAACACAAAATTTAAACATATATTAAAAGTTACTAAGTCAAAAAAGGGCCATAATTCCGTAACAATGACAACCAGAGTTATGCAACTTGTCCTTTTACTGTACCCTTATGATAGTTTTTGAGTGTTCCAAGTATGAAAGCAATATCTATGATACTTTAGGGGTAAAGTGGACCAAAACATAAATCTTAACCAAATTTTCAATTTTCTAAGTATAAAGGGCCCATAATTCCGTCCAAATGCCAGTCAGAGTTACATAACTTTGCCTGCACGGTCCCCTTATGATAGTTAATAAGTGTTGCAAGTATGAAAGCAATAGCTTTGATACTGTAGGAATAAAGTGGACCTAAACACAAAACTTAATCAAATTTTCAATTTTCTAAGTATAAAAAGGGCACATAATTCTGTCAAAATGCCAGTCAGAGTTACATTACTTTGCCTGCACAGTCCCCTTATGAAAGTTAGTAAGTGTTGCAAGTATGAAAGCAATAGCTTTGATGCTTAAGGAATAAAATGGACCTAAACACAAAACTTAACCAAAAGTTTCAATTTTCTAAGTATAAAAAGGGCACATAATTCTGTCAAAATGCATGCCAGAGTTATCTAACTTTGCCTGCCCAGTCCCCTCATGATAGTAAGTAAGTGTAACAAGTTTGAATGCAATAGCATTGATACTCACTGAGAAAAGTGGACCTAAACGCAAAACTTAACCAAAATTTTCAAATTTCTAAGTATAAAAAGGGCACATAATTCTGTCAAAATGCACGCCAGAGTTATCTAACTTTGCCTGCCCAGTCCCCTCATGATAGTTAGTAAGTGTACCAAGTTTGAATGCAATAGCATTGATACTTTCTGAGACAAGTGGACCTAAACGCAAAACTTAACCGGACGCCAACGCCAACGCCAACGCCGACGCCGACGCCAAGGTGATGACAATAGCTCATTTTTTTTTTCAAAAAATAGGTGAGCTAATAAAAAATATTGCTACAAAAGACACCATAAGACCTGTTGTATAGAGAATATCCGAAGCAAAATATGGAGGTGCGCAAGGTCACATACTGGTTAATATGTTTGTAAAGATTCAGCACTCTAATATTGGTAAATTTCAAGGTAAGCGCGTCAAAAAAATAACGTTTTTTTTTCTTAAAAAAAGGGGGCCATAACTTCGTTTATGACAATAATATCCGAACCAAAATATGATGCACATATTTATGTGCTGCTTGATATCTTTTTTACGACTCATGCAAATACAAGCAATACTTTTTGAGAAACGCGCGACACAGGTGAAGAATGTTTTTTTTCCATATTTTAAGGGACATTTAAGTGGGGCATATAAACGGTTATTCTGTGAAAAGAAATAAAAACTGACCAGTAGACATTTGTATAAAAAGGAAATGATAATATAATTATTGAAAATTTGTCAGTAATAAATGTAGTGCATATTATAAAACACAGGTCTATAATTCAACCTACTTTACTAAAAATCTTTAAATGTGCAATATTGTACCAATATCAAGACGGAGTGTTTTATGTTCTGCTACGTGTTATTTATCAGTGAAGAAAAACTCAGTAGGCAGATACAAAATATTTAATTATATTGTATGTAAGTATCCCGCACCGAAAGGCTTCCGTGCATGCGTGCTTGATTCTGCCCGTCGCACTGTTTTGTGCACCAACTCCTCTGAGATTGTGCGTGTGAATATCATTAGACTCAACCCATTCATGCCTACGGGACTCTCTCATCATTCTAAATTGCAACAATTTATTTCCAAAATTAGGGATGTCTAGTATAATTATTTCTTTATTTAGAATATTCCTTTAAGCAAACAGCGCAGACCCTGAGGAGACGTCGCATCATGCGGCGTCTCATCTGGGTCTACGCTGTTTCCCAAGGCCTTTTTTCTAGACGCTAGGCATAAATTGGTTAAATGAGAGAGAAGTTATCTCCAAGTGTTACATCACACATTGTGAAACTTTTGACATTGCGTTTTAAAGGGGTTATTTCCGCTCGTTTAAAATTTCATAAAAAAGCTTCTGATCGTAACTTATCGACATTGTGAATTTCGTATATCTCGAGGAATGCCGGACGTACAGACGGACAGAGCGACTGCTATATACTATCCTACCGGCAGCAAACAAAGAAGATGCTTGAAACATGTTTCCAATATTAACCCATTCTCACTCAGAAGAAAAGCAAAAATGGATATATGCCACCAGCATACAACCAGAACAACCCGCGAATAACTGTCAGTATATTAAGGTTTTATGCTGTTTGCTTCTCATCATTATCTTATGGTTGGAAATGAAAGCTCTACAACTTGAATCTGGTAAGAAAGGTCTTTCATTTTAAATACATTTTCCTAAGGACTATTAACATGTTAAAGTGCTTATCTGACTGTTACAGGTTTAACATTTTATAAAACGCGTACCGTGGAACAGCCGCTGATTCTGACGGATGCTCGGTCGGCGTCGGTCTGCGGTGAATCCACGAGGAACGCGGCTCTGCATGAAGCGTTGACGGCATTCGAGGCGTTCACCCAGACCATTTTGCTCGGATTGGGGTTTCTCAGAATTATTTCGCCGTTTAAGTAGCAATCTGTATATATAAAGTCTGGTCATTGGCGTAACTCTGGAATTCGCTATATTTTGGGAAATACCACTAATCTCAGGCATGCACACACAGCTGGCTGATTAAAAACGTTTGAAAATCACGTGCTTATCAATAATTATCAAACAGTATCTGTCGTTGGTACATATAGTGGATCAACGTTATTTGTGTCTATACGGATTAGATGGGTTTTATGTGTGGCGATCTGGGTAATAGCTATGGTATAACTATGGAAAACCCATATGCAGGTACAAACAATCTTACCCTATTTGAAAAGATTTTAAATGGGTCAGGTTGTTATTTAGTCTCCAGACTAGTGTTTGTTGTTTAAACAAAAGCTGCCCTCAGACAGCGCAGCGCGTTCGATTAGCCGTTATCGTTGGTGGTATAATTACAATTTTATTTAATTCACTGACTATAGTAACAACTAGTCTAAGAAATATTTGAAGTTGAATACATGTTGTATGCATGCAATGTATTTAAACTTACAGCTGACTATGTATATTATAAAATAAGAAGTATGATTATGTCAATATACAAGTCTTTAAATGTTTTCGTTAGTTTATTTGTATTATTGGAGGTGCAGACTGCATACAAACTACAACTACGCAAAATACAGCTCAATACTTCAGTTATTTATCGATTCTCATTTTCTATTTTTAGTTACAATTATCTCGACCCTAATTGCTGCAAATGCAATCACGCCCTAGGTCTGCATGTTAGCTGACACTTTTAAACTTATATCACACTTACTACATCCAAACTAAAGTTAATGAGCAGAAACATCTTTTTTCAGTAGAAGCAAACTTGACCCCACTGGCCCCAAATACATGCCGTTGCTAGATAAGCCTCGCCACGTCTACATACACACATAATTTAACTACTATATCTCCATCATAACTGAAGATATTTCGTGTACATATATTTTTGTTATCTCTTTTCTTCAGTGAACATGACCTTGATCCCATGCAAACCCATGCTAGGAATGCATTTCAGCTTATGATAAAAGCTGTTGCACAAAACGTTTTCAAATATGTATAAAGTTTAATTGGTACCATCAGTGGCATAATTCTGCTAAGGTGCACGTCAATGTCTCACACAATGACCCCAAAAAATTATAAAAGAATCAGTGATGTGGAAATGTTGCCCACTAATCTTTACCTGAGCTTTAAGAGTGACGTGTCACCTGAATAAATGTAGTAGAAACAACGAACTTGAGATGGTATACGATTACGTTAACCAAGTATTCAAGTTCAAAAGGGGCACAATTCTCCTAAATTGTAGGTCATGGATATAAAACTTGGGTCAGTGACCTCAACTAGTGACCCAGAACATATAAGTGTAGTGCCAACTGAATACGTTTAGTGAACGCATTGATATGCAGATCTTGCACATTTACCTTTACCAGAGCTTTACGCGGTCGCCGACGCAGGTAAGTAATATGGCTCGATCTGTTCGGTGAATACCGTAGTTGAAATTAGACTAGTAATTCCGTTGCGGTGACAAAGGAAGAAAAATATGTTATTCTGCGTAAGGAACACACACAATATCCGAAGTCCTTTGAACATAGCATAGTTCCTAAAGAATAGATAGTACCATTAATAATTTCAGAACCTTTATATAAATATCAGGGTCCAATACCATAGTCCTAATAGCATATTGATACCTTACTGAATTATTAATGTTAAATATTAAAGAAAAGAATAATACGAAATAACTGGCTTGCATGCTTGTTTTGTTTAGATAATAGATTGTTTAAACTGAGTTTACAAAAAGAATTGTTGTTAACAACGCGAAATAATATCTCGATCACAAAAATCCTAAGCTCCAATTGAACCCACGACCTCCAGATTGTAAGTATGTTACTATAACCGCATCACTAAAGAGCTATTCCCATCAGTAAGGTTGTAAGAATTGACCTTATTTCACTCCCCCCTCTTAATGTTTCAAGGCCCAGAACAACCGCTTCTCAAGCGCCATTCTCTACACAAGCGGGATCCGCATTGACCTCCTTAAACCCATTAACTAGATCGTTTTTTCCTAGTCCTCATTCAAGTTAAAAATCCTAATTCCAACTGGGTATTGCACCGGCAACCTCCAGAGTGGAAGTCAGACACTCCTCGTCGTAAAAGAGTTAGTCCAACAGCAATGGTTGTTGAAAGTTGCCTTATTTTACAACAAAATACACAATCTAGGTATCATTACACATACAGAAATAATACGCGGATACGTACAATAATTAAAAACAAGAGCAGACCGTTCATCTATTTTTCTTTTTAAAGGTGAAGGGACCTATCTCAATTTCTATCACAAAGGAGGGAGGGGTTGATTGAGAGGGGTGTATAGTGTGGGGGTGTAGTCATTTTTTACATTATCTTCCAAAAATGCCAAAAAATGCAAAAACATTATATATATATATATATATATATATATATATATATATATATATATATATATATATATATATATATATATATATATATATATATATATATATATATATATATATATATTACTTTTTGGGGGTGGGGGGGGATTCTTGGGTGGGATGGTTGGACAGTATTTCAAAAATAAAATAATAAAAATAAATATTTGTGTTTTTTAATCATTTAAAAAAAAAAGTTGGGGGTGGGGGTCGGGGGGATGGGGTACAGTGTGAGGGTGTGAGGGCATTTATAAGAGGATCTTTATATAAAAAAAAAAATTTTGGTGGGGGGATTCGATTCGGTGGGGGGGGGGGCGTGGTGGGGGATGGTTTGAGTGGAGTCTATTGTGGTTTGTCAGGTAAGAGTTGTTTTGTCAAAGTATCAATCAAATCTAATCATAAATAAAGAAGTTATGACAATTTTAGCAAAATTTAATAATTTGAACTTGAGAGTCAATTTCATTCAAAGGTCAAGGTAAAATTCAATTGCCAGGTACAGTACCCTAATGATAGCATGAAAGTATTTGAAGTTTGAAAGCAATAGCCTTGATACTTTAGAAGTAAAGTGGATCTAAACACAAACTTTAACCATATATATTCAAAGTTACTAAGTCAAAAAAGGGCCATAATTCCGTAAAAATGACAACCAGAGTAATGCAAGCTGTCCTTTACTGTCCCCGTATGATAGTTTGCGAGTGTTCCAAGTATGAAAGCAATATCTATGATACTTTAGGGGTAAAGTGGACCAAAACACAAAACTTATCAAAATTTTCAATTTTCTAAGTATAAAGGGCACATAATTCCGTCCAAATGCTAGTCAGAGTTACATAACTTTGCCTGCACAGTCCCCTTATGATAGTTAATAAGTGTTGCAACTAAGGGTGTCACGTTTAAACGTTAAAACGGTCGCGTTTCGTGTTTTGCTCAAAAACATTTACCAAAACGGTTAACGTTTAAACGACAGTCAATATCACTATAATAAATATTGGTTTGCAAATAATGTAGCCGACAAGCCGTACGAACTAGATCAATGACGAACTGCGAAATCCGGGTACTTGCGGTAAATCCGGGCTACCGAATTCGGCAGTAATTTATTTCTTATTGGTTAGCGGATGGCAAAGACATGAACGGAAACTTACGGAAAATCTTCGCTACTTTCCAAAAATCTTACAACTTGGCAACGAAACAGTGCATATGCCGCCATCTTGAAATATTTTAAGTGATTGATAAGCAAAGTAAAACACTGCGGTAGCATGTTGAAAAAAATAGTTTAACCAAATTATATATTGATTACGTTTTGCTAGTTAACTGGTTTTTCATTTTCTGCGGTCAAACGATATGCACATTGTATTTCATGTGCAAAGTACGTGCATTTTTTCGGAGTGTCGTTTTCGGAAACAGTATTTTTCATCGATTTTACATTCTGTTTGACCTTCTTTAAATTGTTTTTATAGAATGAAGAATACACATGTGGTGATACTGATGGTCTGTTTTATAATATTGTATGGTTTTAATATGACGTCATTGCGCGAATGGGATATGCACTGAATATTACTTTCGGAAATTATTACTATTTTCAGTTTGGAAATGCGATGTTACAGGTGCTTTTTAAACGGACATAGGGATACCGTTTAAACGGTAACGTTTCGTTTATTTCATTTCGTTTAAACGTTTAGAAAAACCTGTGAACGTGATACCATTAGTTGCAAGTATGAAAGCAATAGCTTTGATACTGTAAGAATAAAGTGGACCTAAACACAAAACTTAACCAAATTTTCAATTTTCTAAGTATAAAAAGGGCACATAATTCTGTCAAAATGCCAGTCAGAGTTACATAACTTTGCCTGCACAGTCCCCTTATAATAGTTAGTAAGTGTTGCAAGTTTGAAAGCAATAGCTTTGATACTTAAGGAATAAAATGGACCTAAACACAAAACTTAACATTTCAATTTTCTAAGTATAAAAAGGGCACATAATTCTGTCAAATTGCACGCCAGATTTATCTAACTTTGCCTGCCCAGTCCCCTCATGATAGTTAGTATGTGTACAATGTTTGAATGCAATAGCATTGATACTTTCTGAGAAAAGTGGATCTAAACGCAAAACTTAGCGGACGCCGACGCCAACGCCGACGCCAAGGTGATGACAAAAGCTCATTATTTAAAAAAAAAAATAGATGAGCTAAAAAATGCTGGCCTTATCTTACTTTGCCTGCCCAGTCCCCTTATGATGGTAAGTAAGTGTACCAAGTTTGAATGCAATAGCATTGATGGTTTATGAGAAAAGTGGACCTAAACGCAAAACTTAACCGGACGCCGACGCCAAGGTGATGACAATAGCTCATTTTTTTCAAAATATAGATGAGCTAAAAAGTTATTTATTTGGCCAATAAACAACGATAACTCGAGAACTTTTCTATAAAATTCAAACTAACCAACTACAACAGCAAAGTTACTTACTGAAATCCGGCCTAGCTTGCACTGTTGCTACGGCCGCAACTCCACATGCCGCACATACCAGCACCATAACAACAGCGCCATTAATTGACGCTATCCACATTGCCAATGTTTCGCTTCTTTTTTACCAATGTGTCACTGTGTGGAATTCATCGTACTCACGAAAACACACTATCCTTGTATGTGCCTTATGCGGCGGTGAAGAGCGGCCGTGTTTTCTTCGACTTTATACACGCCAATTGATGCGGTTCGACAATCCCGTGCAAAACCTGTTAATTATCTTATTCTATATTACATATTTTGATCCGAGGACAACGCATTAATCATGTTCATAAAATTTTCAGTTTCTAAGAAGTCTCTTCTATAAATAGCCTAATTGACTTGGTACTCATGAACGCCATTTGCAAGCACAATTACACGCTTGAATTGTTTGCTATATTTGCATTTGGTTGTGTTCGTGCACGTTTTGCACGAGTTTAATACAGAAAAGAATAGTTTATTTCGACTTAAGCATATACAGCTCTTCGTCATAAACATACATAAGCAATACCAGCATGCGTTAAATTAAATACAAAACATACATCATTTCGAAGAAATATCAATTTAAAGGAATGAAATACAACACGTTTTAGTGAGGATGTCACATTATTGAGGTTACTACATAGTGATTACAAAATGTAAAAATGTAGTTTATTAATTGCAACATGTATAACATAATTATAAGCATATTGTCTTTGTGAAAAATATATAATTTATCCTACATATATAAGACATTTTCTCGCATGTAAAAGCATTTTAAACAAAACATGGCTAGTTTTCTTAGCACTATTTTTTTGAACTATTAAGTAGTTCTATAGACTTGAACATATTTGGGCGAGATCTATAATACTTTGGAATTAATGATTTCCTAACATCAGCACAGTAAGGACATTTAATAACAAAGTGATATTCATCTTCGATATCATTTAGGTTGCATTAAACACATTGTCGTTGATCTCTGACAATGTTCTGGTGTCTACCCGTTTCAATAAATGATTTGTGAGACGACAAACGTAATTTAGCAATGATATTTCTATGTTTTTTTTTATTTTCAACAATATCCAGATACGCAGATCTTTCGAATATTGGTTTTAATTCCTTATATAAAATCATTGAACTAGATGATGTTACACTTACATTCCAGTTAGTAATATACTGATCTCGTAATCTGTTTTAAGTAACGGAATTAATTGATTAGAGTTCACGGATTCGGGAAATAGCCATACATCGTTAAAACCGGTTTGGTTGAGGATGTCCCGTACTCTCGATGACCAATTGTTTGTATTATTTTTTCGTTCAATTTCTAGTCTCTGTGATAGTAAAATGTGTTTAAGAATGCAATTACTCTGTTTTACTGTATATAGTTTCAAAAAGTATTTAACGATCCTGACATATCTGTCTAAATACAAGGGGAATCGACCAACTTCGGCATATAGCGATAATGAGTTTGTTGGCATCTTTACATTTAATATTCTTTTACAAAATTTACGATGAACGCGCTCAAAATTTTCCGCTTTCATTAATCCCCAAACCTCACAGTTATAGTTTACAATTGATGATACATATGCATTGAATAAATTAAACATGATATTTATAAGTACGTTCATGTCTTTTGTTAGAGAGAACAAAGAACGCATTGCTTTTAAAGCTTTGCCATACAATGTATTTGGTGCGGCCACAAATGAGCCACCGCTTGACATGACAATTCAAAGGTAATTAAAATTGTTAACAATTTCTATTTCTTGACCGTTATAAGTCCATTTTAACGTTTTTCTAATTGTGCCTCCTTTCCGGAATACCATTGCCTCAGTTTTTTCAATGTTGACTGTTAAATTCCACTTATCGCAGTAGGTTGCTAAATTATTTAATGACTCTTGGAGACCCTCCGGTGTTTCAGAAAATAAAGCCGCGTCGTCAGCGAATAATAATAAATATATCGATATTTGATCTAGAGTTATTCCGGCGTTTATTCCATTTTGCAAATCGAATTTGATGTCGTTAATAAAGAGAGAAAACAATATGGGCGAGGTTATCTCCCCCCCCCCCCCCCCCTGAAATAGGCCGACGTTACTACAAAATAAGTCTGATAAGCTACCCATGTGTTTAACCTGTAATTTAACTTCATCGTACATGGATCGAATAAGTGTTAAGAGTTTACCGTCGATGCCCACATTAATCATCTTACTCCATAAGGGAGGCGGAAAACTACAACGGGCGAGGCATGGTATGGTATTGCGCAAGGGGGGGGGGTTAGAGGGTTAGGGTTAGGGTTTGGGTTAGTGTTAGGGGTCGGGTTAGGGTTTGGGTTAGCCTAAACCCAACCCTAACCCTAACCCGACCCCTAATCCTAACCCTTACCCTAACCCTTTTTTGGGGTTATCACCTCTGACCATGCCTCGCCCGTTGTAGTTTTCCGCCTCCCACTCCATAATTGGCCGCGATTGATGACGTCATATGCCTTCCGGTAATCAATATAGCAACAATATAGTTTATCTTTATTCTGAAACTGTTTTTCTATAAGGACATTAGGAATAAATATTGCATCGACCGTGCTACAGTTTGGTTTAAAGCCGAATTGTGCATCCGTTAGAAAGTCATTCGTTTCTGCCCATTGTTTAAGACGTTCATTTAATATGCTTGTAAACCATTTCGAAAATCAACTTACTAAAGTAATTCCTCGATAGTTATTTGGGTCTGATATGTCTCCACGTTTATGTATTGGTACTATGATTCCGGATGCCCAACTGCGGGGAAAACGCTTTTTATCAAGTATGTAGTTAAACAATAACTCTAACGGCCTGATGATGACATGGATTGTTTCAGTAAAATATTCATAGATAATATTGTCACTCGAGTGAGCTTTATTGTTTTCAACCGTTTTGTTTCCCTTATAATTTCTTCTTTCGATATAGGATTTTCGAGTTCGGGGTATGAGGGTTCTGTATTTTGCCTATTATCAAATTCATGTAAGAAAGTATCGGCGTCAAACGAATTGATATTTACGTCACCTTCGTCCGCTAATTTACTAAAATAATCGTGAAATTCGATTAACCGTATCGTATCTGAGTTTGGTGATGTATTTTTACGTTTAAATAATTTCCCAAACTCACGGGGTGATTTCCTTCTCATAGTGTTCATATGCTTGCTTTGATCAATGATGTATTTTAATTTTGTTTTCCTACATGTATACTTATAATCTTTTTTCGATGCAATCATTTGTTCTCGTGTACGCTCGTTTTTATTTAGATAATATTCGTATATAGCTCTTGTACATAGAGATTGTTTGGTTTTACATTCTTCGTTAAACCACTTTTGTTTATTTTTATCAGAATCTATAAAACCTTTACTTTCAAGTTTTATTATGCGCTTAAAATACTGTTCTCTTTTAGAAGTTAAGAAATTGAAAATTCTCCCACTAGCAAATCCAGATCAGAATTTGAATCAATCTGTGATAATAACATAAGCCATCAGCATCACGCGACTTTGACGAACAATTTTTGTTGAAAACGTCTACCGAAGTGGAACGTACCCTTCTCTCCACGACCACAGACCCCAACGCATCTGTGTCCCCTGAAGTGATTGAAAATATCATCAATACACTACCGAGAGGAAAGTCATCTGGCGAGGACAATATCGTTTATGAACATTTCATTTTTTCACGGACAGTTGTAGCCCCTGCACTAGCTAACCTTTTCACGTACATGCTAAGACTTGGTTATATCCCGAACTGTATGAAACGTGGTGTGATAATAACTGTCCATAAAGGGGGTAGAAAAAGAAAGGATGACCCATATAATTACCGTGCAATTACTCTTCTCTCGGCGATTTTTAAAATTGTATGAATCAGTTATTTTGTTGCGTTGTAAAGATACTATTTCCGAGACTTTAAGCATGCAACAAGGTGGCTTCCAAGAACAACTCGGCTCTATAATGACGTCATTCGTGTTACGAGAATGCATTCAGTTTTCACGCGAGCATTCATCCAAGATGTATGTCTGCTTCCTGGACGGGAAGCAGGCATTCGACAACGTGTGGCATACAGGGCTTCTGTACAAATTGTTGAAGTGCAACATTGACCCCACAAGCCTCATTGCGATTAAAGAACTCTATATGAACGCCAAAAGCTATGTTCTTACCCATGGAAGACGTTCCCATGAGTTCCCGGTTTTGCAAGGTACCCGCCAGGGTAGTAAAAGCTCACAGCTCCTGTACCTAGTGTTCATCAATGGGCTTATCAAACAACTGGAGGATAGCGGGTTGGGTATGTGTATCTACAACATGAACATCTGTTCGACGACCGTCGCAGACGATATGATTTTAATATCGTTCTCAAAAACGGGACTTGATAAAATGATGGATATATGCAACAAATACTCGAGAGTATGGCGCTATGAATATAACGCAAGTAAATGTGCCGTCTTCGTTTTTAATGAGCGTACAAACACTGGAAACTCCCGCGTGTTTAGGCTTGGAAGTGAAACAGTTAAAGAATCCGAAAGTTATTCACATTTGGGGATAACTGCCGACGCGTGGCTTTCGTCGCAAATGCTTATAGCAGACGCCTGCAACAAGCTTCGAGGTACATACCCGAGCATATGCAGCAGCGGCTTTAATCCATCATCACTCAGCCCAATCACCTTCATAACAATTTATCAATGCGTGGTTGTTCCGAAAGCATTATACGGCTGTGAACTGTGGACTGTTATCGGTGCCAGCGATATGTTACGCCTTGAGCGCTCTCATCGGTTCTGTATTAAATCTATGCAGCAATTTCATTCCTTAACGAATACGGGCTTTGCATTAGCATCAATTAATGTAAACTCGATTGAGAATATCATTGACAGGAAAAAGCTAGTGTTTTTTAGTCAATTATGTCGTTTACCAAACCAATACCTTGCCAAACAAGTGTTCATTAACAGACTTGTACGATACCTGAATAACGACAAACAAACTAAAGGCTTCGTTCCGGAAATCTACAGACTGCTGTATAAATACCAAATGCAATCGTGTTTAGACGGGTATTTACAATCAGGTTTGTTCCTGTCTAAGCAAGCGTGGAAACAGATACTCCAACGATCGGTATCCGCTCCGGAACATCACAGACAGTTGGAAAGTATCCGGGACGTGTGTCCCACATTGAACCTTGATGATGTTCTACACGTAGATAAGCCCTCGTCCCTCTGGAAAATATCCCGAATTTCGCCTAAGCTATCGCCCTTAATAGCCACCCTGATGGCACAACTGGGCGGATTCCTCTCTAGATCGTACCCAACAGTGTGCTCATTGTGTGGGATACACACGGAAAACAAACTACTTCATTCAGTGTGTTTTTGTTCGAGAAGGGAACTCTTACGTGAATCACTTTGGGATGCTGTCATTTACCAAAAGGGGTTTCAGTGTTTTATTAAATTAATACGAAAGACACCATTAGAACAAATCGTAACGTTGTTTGAAATGACGCTATCAACTACAGATGACAATCGCCTGAATAATCAATTAGCAATCCTATTGCTGAGACTAGTTTGTGAGTGTGCTAATTATAAAATCGTCTCTCTATTGTTGTTGATATTCATGTACATATATTAATATACACATATTATTATCTATTGTATACATAAATGATGTAAATACTTGTTGTAAATGTGTTAAGCTCTCCATGAATGGAGGAAATAAAGAATCTATCTATCTATCCAGATTATGTACATCGCACGAAACACGAAGGAAGTCGCATTTTTTCTCGGGTTTCCATTTAAAATAAACAATCGGATTAGTATTACTAGTTGAAACAGCGTCATTCGTGCGGAGAGCAAATGTCAGAGGCGCGTGATTCGAGAATTCCGTGAAATTGTTAATGGTAAAATCTGTAATAATGAAGTCATTACAATAAAACTTGTAAGTTAGGCTTTGATATTTTCAAATCGCGTTCACTTTGGAAACTTATGTATTCATCGGAACAGTATTGTAATACATTCATTCATAAATGTCAGAGGTTAATCTTGGCGAGCTATATCACTCTGTAATGCGGATATTTCGATAACTGATGGCACGTCGATAACAGAGCAAAACAAAAGCTACGCGCGAGAGGTAAATTCATGAGTGTTTTTTTTTAAATTTAATATCCGAAAGATTAGTTTTGTTTAGACAAGGCTCGTGGTCGAGTTGATAAATGGTGTATCCTTTTTCTTTTGGAAAGAAAAAATTCACGGAAAAATTCAAGATTTTTGCTTAAAAATTATAAATTTCAAATAGTAAAATTTTAATAGTATTCCATGAAATATAACCGAAGATAGAGCATGTTTAATAGGTGGTATTCATAAAGTTGCAGACACTTTGAATCCCGATACAGGTAACTTCGGATAACAAAGACTTTCAACAAAGTGGGCACTCTGATAACCGAGTTTAATCTTCTACATGAAATGCATTAAAGTATATTATGGCTATTCCTACAAAACATTTCACATTACAACGAATCAATGTGCATAGTCAAGCGCGACACATTGAGAATCTGTGCATAACTTAATAACAAACACAGGTAAAATATAACCAATGGCTTTGTTCGTTTTCAAAAATCACATTACTATTAATAAATACTATTTATATAATAATTGCAATTTTTAAATAGATTAAAATGCTCATTTCTGAAGAAATATATTTCAATTGACGACCGTAAATAGTTGTCTACATAATGAACTTGTTGTTTAGTGGTGTCATGAGATCCAGAGAGATGAAAATACTACCGATCATGTGGATCAACACTATCGTGTTTAGTTTTATAGCAGGGCTCTAAATAACCCGAGCGAAGGGGTCTTTAAGAGGAAAATACACCTTTGTTCTTAATAAAATCCTATGTCGTTGGTGCTCATTGGAATCGAGACGGTACTAATGCGTAGCCACAACATTAATAAGAGAATTGAAAACTCCCTTTATCTTGAGCTCTGCTTATAGGGAGCACTTTTGCACAATGATTACGTTAGCTCGAAGTGCTATTCACCTTACCATGCATCACTTTATTGGTTGAGTTTAAAGAATTTCGGACCTGCATCGCTACT
The DNA here is from genome assembly GCF_020536995.1 of Dreissena polymorpha. NCBI lineage: Eukaryota > Metazoa > Mollusca > Bivalvia > Myida > Dreissenidae > Dreissena > Dreissena polymorpha. Next base: position 60,617,141 of record NC_068369.1, on the reverse strand, counting down.
AATATTTATCTCTAAGTAGCAGTTTTAACAGAGTGATGTTTCATGACATGCTATATAATATATAAGTAAATGACATAAATACCTTTATTACGACATACTTATAGATGCTTTAGATCAACCGTTTCGCTACAAAGAACGTTAGTTAAAATTGTTTAAGCTCGTGTACTATGCGGCGGTTTGGTGACTCGAAAACTTGAAAATATATGGTCATATATACTGTACTCATCAGACTCTTTAAACATCAGAATTTTCTCAAATACGTAAGTAAACTAAAATGTTACATGTTGTAACATTAATGGTAATATTGATCTTTTATTTCGAATAGTAAGCACGTTCTTGATTTATTTCCAAGTATTTTAATTTTGTTGAAATATGTACTGATCGTCCAAATCATGCTGATTATCGATGGAATTTTATCGGTGTTTTTTTTTTATAATCCACCGTTTTTCTGCGAATTTCTTTCTTCGTAATACGAAGTGCTATACTATCATTCAACCACACAAAGTTTCCTGTCTTTAAACCAAATGAATGATAAATGCAAAAAAAAAGCTGAAGAATTATTCGCTCGGGCGTGGCATTTGTTGTTCTCTGTCATCAAAGTGCCATCTGTCATCAAAGTATCCGCGTTCCCGGCGTGCATATTAGAATACTACTGCGTTTGGTAAATACTCTTTCTACTTTTAGTACTGCTTTATATTTAATACTACTTAAACTAGTAACTGCATGCTGAGAATACTTCTGCTAAATACTGCTTCTATTATTGCGAATGCTACATATTACTACTACCTCAACTACTACTACAACTACTACTACTACTTCTACTACTACTACTACTACTACAACTACTACTACAACTTCTACTACCACCACCACCACCACCACCACCACCACCACCACCACCACCACCAACCACCAGCCCACCACCACCACCCCACCACCACCACCACCACCACCACCCCACCACCACCACCACCACCACCACCACCACCACCACCACCACCACCACCACCACCACCACCACCACACCACCACCACCACCACCACCACCACCACCACCACCACCACCACCACACCACCACCACCACCACCACCACACCACCACCACACCACCCACCACCACCACCACCACCCACCACACCACCACCACCACACCACCACCAACCACCACCACCACACCACCACCACCACACCACCACCACCAACACCACCACCAACCACCACCACCACCACCACCACCACCACCACCACCACCACCACCCCACCACCACCACCACCACCACCACCACCCACCACTACCACTACCACTACCACTACCTACTACTACTACTACTACTACTACTACTACTACTACTACTACTACTACTACTACTACTACTACTACTACTACTACTACTACTACTTCTACTACTACTACTACTACTACTACTACTACTACTACTACTACTACTACTACTACTACTACTACTACTACTACTACTACTTCTACTACTACTACTACTACTACTACTACTACTACTACTACTACTACTACTACTACTACTACTACTACTACTACTACTACTACTACTACTACTATCACTACTACAACAACTACTACTACTACTACCAGGGCCGATCACAGGATTTTTTTACTGGGGGGGGGGGGGCAACGGGGGAGGGTTTGGGAGGGGTCCCTCCTCCCTTTATATATCACAGGTGTTGGGCGCGTGGCCAAGTCACTTTAACACTATCAATTTGTCTTATACTAATTATGACTAGATCTAACATCGAATGCCATTTTAGTAAGTTTAGCTATGCTAATTAATATCTTCCTATTCGAAGTAGTCATAAGTTGCTAACATTTTATAATAGAAGGCCAGTGTAGATACTATTTAGGTAAGAACAGTTTTCCTAAATCTCTATATAATGGCAAATTCACAAAACATGGTATTCATTCTCAATTACACCCATATTACACCGTGTGCATACTCGTTCGCTTCTTGGAATATTTCTATATATACCTTCTTCAATGAATAGTAAGTGTGCAGAACAGCGAAGTCTAGTCAAACACATTCTATCCCTAACATTTACAACAATATCTAAATAGTTTTCAAAATCAAAATTTCATTTAAACAAACGATTAGGATCAAGTTTGGGCAAGTTATCAACATCACTGTCCCATGTTTGTAAGCTGATATCCGTTATACGTTGAAAGATACAATTAACATCACTAGTGGTTATCTCAGGTTTATAATACGAAAAAGACCATCATAATTCCTGAAGCAATATCTTTAGTTTATTAACCCAGTTAGAAATATGCGAATTTACGTCATCTGATTATATCAACAATTTATTAAGTAATGAATCTGTACAGGCCCGTAGCCAGAGTTTTGAAAAGGGGGGTGCGAATTTTTGCCATCGACGATTGTTATTGAGCAACCAAGTGGCGAAGGGGGTATGTACGGGAGGGAATGCCCCCCTCCTGCAATCGGGGGCTTTGGAGGTCCTCGCCCTAGAAAATTTTGAAAATGAAACGTAAACTACTGCATTCTGGTCACTTTTTAACTGTATTCAGAGACTAAAGTTATAGAGCATTTTTATATGAAATTTCAATTTCATTGACCATACCCAGTGACTGATCGACATGAATATGATATAACATACATGTATTCCCCACCACGTTTCTCAATAACCACATTTTTTATCAGTCACGGATATACATAATTTTATACGGTGTTTAACCCGACACTAATATGCGCGCACACACTTTGTTTACAAATGCAACAACAATTTTATAGAATGTTAAATCAAACAATAACAACGGTATAAAATATCATTATTTATTGGAATCTTGATAAAATTTCAACATTCTACCATTCATAAATCGAGCAAATAAAATAGAAATATTTGATTTTTTTTCAAAACAATTGTTTGTCTGCTAATATGGATAGTACCAGAGGTTTAACATTGCTCTAAACGTTCTAATAGTGTATTGTACAACAAACACCGATTAACAAAACTGGGTCTTCTCTAATCTGCATCAATACTAAAAAGAAATCAAAATGGTATGACTGGTTACTTAAAAAAAACAACTAATTTAACAAACATGTTATCTTTTTCTAAACGAATTTCAGAAAAATATAACACTTAAGGCTTCATTAAGACCCTATAACCACAAACTACTGGCCCTTTGGTTTCAAGGCCCTTAACAATGTATACCAGGACTTCGAAGAAAAAAGATGTACTTATTTGCCCATTATATGCTCAAGATCCGTCACAGTTGATGAACATTAATCGTTAACGTCCACCTGATCATATGTTATAACGTTTTAAATTCATTACAAGATAAGTATCGATGCAAAGCATCAAAGGGCGTCGGGAAATTCAGTGTAAAGGCACCCAATGACGTTACATGGAACGATTTTTTTTCTACTGTAAATATTTATATATTGGCCGATTATTTTAAACAAAATAGAAAAAGATACTGGTATAACCATTATCTATGATTTTGTGTTATAACCCCCAAATAACAATTATCTATGATGTGTTATAACTCCCAAATAACCATTATCTATGATTTTGTGTTGTTACCCCAAAATATTTCATAGTTCATTTTATTTACATTGGTTTCCTTTTTTTACTGGCATCCGTGTGCAGTTTTCATTAATGGAACAGAACTGTGTAGGTTTAAAAAAATCTGCTTCATCTTGTAAGCTTAATTTCATATTTTTTCTCAACTTCAAGGGGAGATGATTCTGAACTTATTCTTACGTTGCTCATTTACGATAGGGGTTGAGTTCTCATTGATATGAAAACACTGTAAAAGTTTTAATGTGTTTACGAACCCCCACCCACCCTCTCAAACATATATTTCATGGGCATAATAAAAACAAAAAATGGTTACAATAAAAGAGCATTTTTATTGAAACTAAAATGTCTACATCAAAACATAAAGTTAACATAGAACACAAATAAAATAATTTGATTCTACTGGGGCTCGAACCTTGGGCCTCTCACATGTGAAGCGAGCGTGTAACCACTACACTACGGAACCGCTTGAAAAATCACCTTCTAACTAAGATAAGAATCAGCTATTAATAGTCGGTTTAAATGTAAACCCGGAAGTTTAAACGCTGGATAGTGAGCGGGGTTAAAGGTCCATACCAAAGGGTCCATACCACTGGCAAGATACGGGACAGGCCTGCGGCATTCTATATGTGGTTCTTAAAAAAACACCTGTAGGAGGACTTGATAGTAATGAGACTGGGGTGATGTGATGGTGCTCCTTATTGATATTAAGCGGTTGCTTCCTTTATTAAGACTCATTATTACAATTAATAATACGTGTCGAGCTTCGCGCTTTATAGCGCCTTTATTAGTAACTAGGTGGTTGCTAGGATAGTGGAACAAAGAAATTTTGTGTATTTGCCCAGTCCCTGTGATTTTTTTATTATTGCGCAGTCCCTGTGATCAGTTATTTATTAAAAGAATTAGCTTTGCATTATTGGCAATAAATGTTGTAGTAAATGTAATAGGCACAAATGCAGTACTTATTTACACTAATTTACACAAAAAATCACCACCATGCAAGATATTCTGACAACAAAATTATATACATTGATCCGTAAAATAACTTCTCCTCCCATAAGCGAAAAAAAAACGTATTACATACTAGTCGCCGAACTTCAGTGTGACGCCAATAACAACTGTTTGGGAGTAGGACATTCCTAGTGTCAAGTTTGACATAATTAAAACATTGTGGAAAGTTATGTATGTGAAGCAGAACAGATACCATTTAGTGTTGGTAAATTACATAAAAAGCTACATTGCTTTGTTGAAGTTATCTGTTTTCTTGTCATTAAACAACATTATTAGCCTGTCTTGAGCATTGCTGATATTTTTGTTGCTGGAAAACCTTTTAGGGGATCCGAAAATGGTTGTACGGGGATATAACAAAAAGACAACGCAGTCTGTCGGAAATGCTGTGCACCATGTGTAATTGTTATAAGTCGTGGCTTCATCATTTTATTAGATATTAAAGTTATGGCTTTAACATACATAAATAACGATGACAAAAGTTACAAAACAATCATTAAGTATCAAATATATTTAAATAATTATCGATTTTATACGGATTAGAATGCTAGGTTAATAATTATGCATTATACAGAAAACAAATATTCATTTATAACAAAGATTCTAATTCCATCTTGCGGGGACCGGCTTCCTAGATCTTCTCAAATTTTGCTGTTAAAACTATTTATTTCAACAATTCTACGGTTAAAAATTGTAAATAAAAATCACGCGCAATTTTGGGAATGACTTAATCGAGAAATTAATTATATGGTGACCTGTCGGTTGCATATTGAATACACCATTATTTTAACGCTTAAATACGAAGACTCACTGGGTTCCTGGAAAATAAATGCGTCAAATAAAATTGGTTACAACTTATAGTCCTTTTTTTATTCGTCAAAAAAAGATTGGGTGCGAACGCACCCAACGCACCCCCCCCCCCCTGGCTACGGGTATGCTGTATTACTCTTTACCTTGAACCAAAATTTAATGATGCGCATCTGTTTAACACACTCTAAAGGAAAACAACCCAGCTCATCATACACTGCCGCGGACGTAGTTTGTGGCCATATAGACACACGGTGCCTATACCACGTGACTTGTTCGGATCTGTGTTGGGAGAATAAAGCGCGACCCAGTTAACATTAGAGTTACCTATAGAAAACTCGGTAGTCCGGAACAATTAACATTTTGGACAGAAACGCTCAATTCGCTTAACAAAAGATTGATTGTTACTACTGGCGCTTGCTCAAAAGTAGTATAAAGTGACGCATCTGCTGTGTCTTATGCCGGATATGAGGTAGGGACGGTGAATGGTGTTGCGCATGGGTCGTGGTCGTCATAGGAGACTAACTTGGCAGGAACTTTGTGGATTTTCCAAAGAGTTTAAGTCATTAATTGATGTACTTGCAAGTCACCGCGTAAAATGGTTTACAGACAATATGGGAGTTTGTAGTGTTGTGAAAAGGGTTCTACGGCAAAGGATTGGATTTACCAGATTTAGCTTTAAAAAATATTCCAATTCAAAGCGAAAAATTCAATTATGTAGAAGTTGGATGGATTCCAAGAGAAAAAACGGATTGGCAGATTATTTATATAAGCTTGTAAAGAGGGATGACTTGGGAATCGGTTTAAATGTATTTGAAATGTTGCAAATTAAAGCAAATGGGGCCATTTTGATATAGGTGTTTTTGCGTCAGAGCATAATGCTAAACTTTAAGATTCTTTAGTAGATTTAGGTGCCGAATATCTGAAGGTATTGATGCATTCACATTTGACTGGAGCATGATTTTTGGACTGTTTGTTTCTCCTTTTGCTCTGATATCCAGAGTTTTGAGTCAATTGGCGTATTGTAAGCGAAATGCGTTTTGGTTGTGCAAAACGGAAATCAGCTTGTTTCTGGTCACGTACATATGCTTATTCTGGCGAGTTAAGTGCATTAATCAAAGGCTTTATCTTTTTACCTTCAAATAAAGAGTCATATACACCATGCAGAAATGGTGTTAGCATAGTTGGTACAGACAACCTGCGATTAAAAGAAAGGCTTAAATCTTCATGTGTAATTTACCGAGGGAGGTAATTTCGGTTTCTATAACAACTATTTTATGATTGAGGCGATTGCCTAAATAACTAATTCTGTTTTTTAAGCCCTAAATTCAAAGGAGGAGATTACTCGTGAATGAGTTAGGGCTTAGGTGTACATCGGTCATGGCGATTGCCTTACCAGAATTCTTGTTACACACCTGGTGTGGGCCGGTATCGGCTGTCGTGGTAGTAATATAAATTGGAATGTATGTGTTTGGTTTTTAAATGCGTATACTGATGTTGAATGTTTTATTATCCTCCGCCATAGGCGGAGTGATATTGTTTTGGCGTTCTCCGTCCGTCCCTCCGTCCCTCCGTCCGGCACTTTTGTGTCTTAAAAAAATGAGCACTTTTGTGTTCTGAGCTATATCTTGGAAGTGCTTAGGCGGATTTCATTGAAACTTGGTATGAGTATATATATGGATACTAGGATGACGCACGCCAAATGGCATTGTACAACATCTGTTAATAACGGAGTTATGGCCCTTTAAATCTTGAAAAAATCGGCACTTTTGTGTCCGGAGCCAAATCTTTGAAGTGCTTAGGCGGATTTTATTGAAAATAAAATTGTATTGCCCTTTGTATCTTGAAAAAGGATTTTTAATATAAGCTTAGAGCTTTATTACCATTAACACATGAGCCAGAGCCATGAAACTTTACATAGTTGTTCTCAATCATCTGAGTATGCTTCACGATCAAAACCAATAATCCTAGGGGCTGAAGTCATGGCCCTTTGTATCTTGAAAAAATGCTTTTTAATTTAATCTTAGAGCTTTATCGCCATTAACACATGAGCCAGAGCCATAAAACTTGCCATAGTTGTTTTCAATCACCTGGGGTGCTTCACAATCAACACCCATTATCCTAGGGGCTAAGGTCAAGGTCGCACGTTGAGGTCAAAGGTCACATATTTGATACATATTACTTATTTAGTCATTGCTTTACTATGCATCAAGGGATTCTGCATTTTATTGTCTGCAAACCCATAACAGGTACACATGAGTTAAAAAAATAATTGACAAAAGGCACAACCCTTCACTTCTTCCTTTTCTTTTAGTTCTACATTTATCCATAAACAATTTATTTTACGGGGGATATCAATTCAACAAATATGCTTATTTACATGAATGTGTGTGTTAACATCTGTTGTTTTTTTTTACTCATGTATGAGTATTTGATGAGGTGCACAGCGGTTATGGCGCTTGCCTTAATATAAGCCACAATGACGTGTTACACATCAGGTGTGGGAACGTGCGTAAAAGCACGGTACGACGTGCCGGTATCGGCTGTCGTGGTAGTAATATAAACTGGACTATATTTTTTTTTTGTTTTTTTTTAAATATGTGTACTATGCTGAACTTTTTATTATTATGAATTTGTGTGTTTACATCTGGGTGTTTTTTTCCAGAGACATGCAGATGATATAAACGCGCTGCCTGACGTCTTGTTTGGAGGAATTTCCTTGCTGTCGGAGTTACTCAATGAATCAAGAGATATGAATACATCAGAGACATACAAAAAGGGGGTTTAAAAGATGGTATGATTGGTCTTTTGTAATAACTTAACCAGTGAGGATACTTTGCCATAATATAAAACGCATTACATTAACCGAATCTAGCCTTGAGTAGTAATATATAATCTCTTTTTGATCTTTTGATTGAAATTTCTTTCCGCCACTCGAAAAAGTATGCAAATGTTATCTACAAGCTAAGTGATTTTAATTCCACTAGCAAAATTAAGGTTTTGTTAAATAATAAAAACTCGTTTCTCCAAAAGAGAGAAAACAAAAATTTTCGAAGTGTTCAACATTCTTAACGTGTACATACAGGATCAATTTCCGACTTCATAGTTATTAGAAGTAAACAATTATCCTTAAGACATAGTCGAAGTTTAAAAAACAGACATGCAAATACAATAAGCCAATACATTAAATCTATGCAGATACCTCTTCTCAGTATTTCTTTGGAGTAAAAATATCGTCACGTCTGACATGTTTGTACAGCTTTGTTTGTTAGGCTTAACACATCTAGATTGGACAGACAGACAGACAGACAGTTTATTCAGACTTATACACAAGTACATCGTCTACATACAAAAGTATACATATTATTTTCTGTCACGTAACTAGGTTTAACAAAATAGCATTACATAGCGTAAAACGGACATTCACGAATACACATACAAATAAACTATAAAAGCGTTAATGAAATTATTGAACTGAATTATTTAGAATCGTATTTCTTATCACAAGAGCTTCTTTGATAAATTTACATACATTATAAAAAGCTGTTTTGTCACGTGAAACTAATAAATTGTTAAATTTATGAACAAATGGGTTTTTATATATAATTTACGGATTATAAATTTTTTCTTAAATCAGTGTAACATCGGCATATACATATAAAATGGTATTCATCTTCTAAATCCAAATCATTACAACATAAACAATAACGTTCATTTCGTGGTATGTTATTTTGGGCGAATCTTCCAGTTTGGAAGTATAAGAAGTAATTTAGCATTCGACAGAATCGCAATTATATACTGTCGTTAAAAGCGGGTAATTGTGGATTGTCTTTTGTTTTTGTTGATCAACAAACAACGAAACGAATGAATCTTGGAAGAAATTATCATTGGAATTCTACGCCAACTTTCACCAAATAGAAAATGAAAAACTGCACCGTTTGTTTAAGTTGTAGATACTTTTAGAATGTAAGTCATTTCGTTCTCAAGGTTTTCAACCCACGATGTACTTAAACCACCCGGGAATCATACTATTCGATAACGATCTTTATTATTTAAGAAAATTTAATTGCAATCTCACGGGTTTTATTAAAGTTCTGTATTTCAAACTCTTTTATTCAAATTATTACTAAATAATATTTCTGAAACACATATACGCTTCATATTTATATATGAATAGCGTTCGTTAAGTGAATGATGCTATCAACGTTTCAATTACTTCATCAGACACGCAAGATTAGTTTGGCGAGTTTGTTTTTCGCAGTCATAAAAATTATGTGCTTCGTTTTTCGCGCATTGGATTTACACTGTAAATGTTTCTTATTAGTCATTTAATTGGTGTATTCAAATTAACTTGTAAAATACGTCTTGATTTACAATGTACTTCCATCAACGACTTAATTGGAAGAAATAGTTCGTGAAAAACGAATGTACACGAGAGTTTCATAAAAACATATCTGTCATGTTAAGCGCAAGCTTATGTTGCATCGGGGTTTTCTTCTATAAAATCATTTAGTGGTAGGAAAAATTAAGATTTATGTTTCATTACAAATAGTTTAATAAAACAATATACATCCAATACAAATCCATTTTACGAAATGACATTCTTGTTAAAAACATTGTATCAAACAACACGTAAAATATGTACAAGAATAAGTACTTATGATAAATGTAAATGTTTGGGTTAAGTACAAAGATAACAGAAACATATTTTCAGGAAAATATTAGCTCATTTAAAATTGTAAAAACAATATAAGTAATAGTTATATTTGTACACACGTGCATTTTCATATTTGCATAAATTGATAATAAAACTAGAATAAAAAAAAGTTCATTAATAAAAATAATTAAATTATTTAAGTGAAAAAAAACATGTGAAAATAAATCTGATTGACATAACATACTGCACAAATGTATGGAAGGTAAGAAACATGGCAATGTTTCAAGAACTATAATAAAACCACAACTACAAAACGTTGTCTGGGGTCACGCTTCGTGTGTTAGGTAAAATAGTATTAAAATATCTATAAATAAATTCGGAAGGAATTACGGCTAAAGCATTCTTACTGAAAATATCGGTACAGAAGTTTTGAAAACCTTATATTGAAGGGCAAGGTTTGTGTAGGTGTATTTTAGTAGTGCATATCTTTTTTTTCTTAACGATATGAAATAAATACTAAATTATAACTTTACAAATGTCGCGGAATACTTCCTCGGAATACTGTTATTGGATAGAATAGCCCTAAATTAAGTTCACTATCTGTCAGTAGAAAAATAGACGCGCTAGAATCTGAGACAACACCTGAAGAGAGTGGTAAATACTGGTGATTAAACTCAAAATGAACAAGAAGTTCGGTACAAATATTTAAACAAATATGAATCGCTTACCGAATTTTAGTAACTTACAAAAAGCAATCGTGAACTATAATTTCCAAGCAAGTATTTGCAAGTATGTATCGTTATAACTAAGACGAAGCGAACTTGCTGAAGAAATCAACATATCAATCGTCACTGATGAGATCGAACATCTACATGTAATGTTTAATTTAAATGCAATAACGAAATGCTTACAAAATTGTTGACATTGAAGTAAGAAAATGCAAATATCATTAAAATATCATTCATAGTCGTATACATACACATGCCGGTATTAAGGAAAATTTAAAAATATAAAGAATGTGAACGTTACATGAAATAGATTTGTAATTTGGAATAAAATTTAATCTTTCCACAAGAAAGAGTCATTGATAATCAAAATAAGTCATTTAAATGAATTTAATATTTACTGATTTTCCATTACATATATTATTCCGTTATAATGGAGATTGGAAGTTATTAAATATTCACAATTCATCGTAGCCATAAATGTTGAATTTCAAATTGACAATAAATATGTATTATATTTAGAAATACACAATTCAATGGGAATTAGATAAGGATGAAGCGGAAGAAATACATATTTAGTGTTTCTCTCCCTCAGATCATATTAAAACATAATTATCAGTGTGCTCAGGCAACTATAACTAAGCTTAAGCCCTATATATCACCAATGCGTGATACATATTAAAGGGTTTTTACAAGATTAGATATTGTTGTTTTATTCTCAGTCACAGAATCAACGCAGTGCAAAGCTTTACAATCAATATAAACTAATTTGAGGACAAGTTCCTTATCGCGCTTGCTTCGCTGCTTTTAGAACTCATATACATGTACATGCAATACAACATAACATCAAAGGCTCAAAACCAAAAATAACATCATGTTTACAATATTATCTTCAACAAACATACGCATGTAGAGATAATAAATTAAACTGTAAACTAAAACATATAAGCGGCATTATAACCATGTACTAAAAGGATATTAAATATTACAACAATACTGCAATTGTTTTCTTGTGAACGAGTTTTTAGGAATATCATATTTTTATACATGAAAAAAAAATCTGGATCAGGTGCTTACAAATAACAGTACACACAGGCATACATTGTTAACGGAAATATAATATTTATATTAAGGTATGTTGATCAAATAAATAATGATGGCAGTATTTCATGTTTTATATGGCTTTTTAATTGTAACATATACTTCTGTGACAACGACGGCATCATTATTGAACAAAAATATCGTTCTATTAAACGGATATTGAGAACGATACACTTTTTAAACTGTGGAAGGAGCCATATGTTTTAGAAATGCGAAAATGAGCAAACTTTAAATCTAACCCAATATCAGTTTTAAATCAAAGTACTGACAGTACTGGTGTGACGATGCTTTTGAAAAGGATGTATATAAAAGCATCAATTTAAGTTTATCTACATCACCACAATACGAAACTTTTGGGTGCAAAAATTATGCCCAAAAAAATAGGCACGAAAAAAAAAATTTGGTACGAAAAAAAAAATTTGGTACGAAAAAATTTGGGTAAGAAAAAAAAACTGGGTACGAAAAAAAAACGACTTTAATACGTGAGTTCGCCCATTAACACATGGTAAGGTTAACTAAATCTCCGCGCTATGACCTAATACGTGTTTAAAACAGAAAACAATATCCAACAAACGAATGAATTATCAAACATAGTGATAAGACAAGATAGTTTATTAAGATAAGATAGTTTATTAAAGCCTCATCATCATGTACGACATACATAAAACATATATAAAGTTACTTTAAAACATAGTACATAGTATGTGCACTGATGTGGCTCTGTAATTTCTGTTTGAAAAGTTTATTAAATATGCAAAATGAGAGAGCACGCATAGGAGCGAGTTTCATAGATGTCGCACGGCTATTATGCGGTTTATATACCATACTCGCTATAACGTTTACAAATGGCAGGTTCGAAATAATTTGTTTTCTTTACACTCATGATCGCGTTAAACGTGAATTATACACGTTTTATTTCGCAATTTAATTACAGAAATACGGCAAATGTTAAAAACAATACAGAAAATGCATAGTTGTTTCATTGATCTATAAACATATAATGGTTTGAATATACAATGTAACCGATTAAAATTAACGTTTCAAAATATTATGAAATCTTTTTCCCAGAATATGCTATCCTTTTTATAGCTGAGCTTCCTTTACCTTTATCAATGATAATCAGCGAGGTATGCCGATTAAAATAATAAATGCGAGAAAATATCAAGCAAAACAGTACGTCGACTTCTTCCTGTTTTTTTTCTGAAATGACGTCAACGCAAAAAGGGGCAAAATCGCTTGTATAATTAGAATTAATAAAAGAAATAGCCGAAAACAACTGATTTAGCATTTCTCGGATACGGTAGAAAAATCAAGCTATCTCAATCGGACTGGCTCGGTCTTTTACATAGGTCGCCATTGTGATGATTTTTTTCATGGTATGATAACTTAGACGAGCCGCTTCGCAGCATCTACAAAAAGCGCTCTAAATAAATTATACACATAATTAACAAGCGAAGCATCCGCTATTTCGTTAAGCTTTATTACAACTAATAAACACTATATTTGTTACAGGCTATGTAGACTGGAAATACGAGCGTTCAAGAACTAAATAAAAGTGTCATTTTCACAGAGTTAACAACCTAATTGTTATTTTGTTTTCTATTGCAAATCGAAATTTAATGGAATAATTGACATGTTGCATTATATTGCTAGAGTATATGATTTGTTTTTTAAATGTAATCCCCATTTAAACATTTAAATATTTGTTGAACTTAACACTCTAAATAAATTCTACACATAATCAACAAGCGAAGCATCCGCTATTTCGTTAAGTTTTGCTACAACTAATAAACACTATATTTGTTTCACGCTATGTAGACTGAACAAACGAGCGTACAAGAACTGAATAAAAGTGTCATTTTCACAGAGTTAACAACGTAATTGTTATTATGTTTCTATTGCAAATCCAAATTTAATGGAATAATTGACATGTTGCATTATATTGTTAGAGTATAGGATTCTTTTTTTTTTAAAAAGGTTATCACCATTTAAGCACTAAAATATTTGTCGAACTTAACAATATGGACGTGGATATATTTGAATTCTTTATTCTACAGTTGTCTTGACAGTTTTAAATAATCAAGTGCTTATAACGTCATTAAATGTAAACTTGATTAAAATGTATTGTGCAATTATGATTTTACAATTAGCAAGTTCTGGTTTTGAAGTAAAAATATAATCACTGTTGAATTCTATAAAATATTTTGGCCCACATTAAAAGAATACTACACCAAATCAATAAATTATTCTTTTGACAATGGCGAATTAACTGGTCTACAAAAACAGGGCATCATAACACTTATCCCAAAACCTGATAAAAACTTGGATTACATAGCAAATTGGAGACCAATTAGTTTATTGAATATCGATTACAAAATCGCAACTAAGTCTATAGCTAACCGCCTCAAACAAGTCTTGAATCAAATAATAAGTTATGACCAAACTGGTTTCATGAAAGACCGATATATAGGTGAAAATGTAAGATTAATATTCGATGTAATTGAATATCTTGAAATTAACAATAAACCTGGACTGTTATTCTTTGCAGACTTCGAAAAAGCATTTGATAGTTTAAATCACTCTTTTATCACACATTGTCTTGAACACCTCAATTTTGGACCACAGCTAATTCAGTGGATAAAGGTATTTTACAAAGATATAAATAGTATCATTATAAACAATGGTAACCTTTCTAGAAGTTTTAAAATAGAAAAAGGTGTTCGACAAGGTTGTCCACTATCATCATACTTATTTATTTTATGTATAGAAATACTATCAAATTATATAAATGCCAATAAAATGATCAGAGGAATAACAATTAACGACGAGGAAATTAAGCAAACTTTTTTTGCTGACGATGCATCTTTTTTTAATGATGGATCAGCAAAGTCATTTGAAACCCTAGTGGAAACCCTTCAAAACTTTAGCAAAATATCAGGACTAAACCTCAACTCATCAAAATCTACAGTAATGAGAATTGGATCTCTTAAAAACTCAAAATTTGAATATTGTATTGAATGTAAATTTATTTGGACATCTGATGGAGCTAAAACGCTAGGAATGAATTTTTACAATCAACACAAACTTAATGTTGAAAAAAACCTAATGCCGAAGATTAAGGAATTTGAAGCCTGCTTAAAGCAATGGCAACATCGAAAACTCACTTTAATGGGAAAAATTACTGTAATAAAAACTTTTGCATTACCAAAATTAATATATCCTTTTTCAGTTCTCCCAAACCCAACAAAGGAAGTATTAGATGGATTAACAACATCTATGTTTAAATTTATTTGGGATGATAAGCCAGACAAAATCAAAAGAAAACGATTAACTCAACCTTATGAAAATGGAGGCCTTAAGCTTACAGACATTAATTGTTTTTTGAACGCCATAAAAGCGGGCTGGATTAAAAGATTCCTAGATAAAAATAATCATGGTAAATGGAAACTCCTGCTACACGAAAAACTAAAAAACAATGATTGCACTTTATCAGATTTCTCCTTTTTACATATTGGTGTTGTTCAAAACAATATATACCGTTTATGCAAAGAAACATATTGGATGCATAAATTAAAAACTATAATTCCTTACAGCCTAAATAATAAACTGCTTTATGACATATAGAACATAAACATAATTTACATATACATTTGATGTTTGTATATTACTATGTTTTTTTTTATATAAATTATATTATTACTTATAGACTGTTGTATCATCACTGATCCATCTTTGTATTATGTATTATGTAATATTATGTACTATATATATTTTTCCGCCAAACGACGTTACGTTATTGTATGACGTTGGCGTCACTTCCTTTGTATTTGTTTATATTACTGTACTAATGATGAAGGCTATGGCCGAAACATGTTTAGTACCTAAAACATTTAAATAAACAATTGACGTGTTTGTACGAAATATTTAATGTTATTATCAGCCTATTATCAGCCTAGCTTACGAACTTTTGGATTTAAGTTTGGTCTAGAGATAAGTTACCTTTTTTTCTTGTAACGATGTATACATTTTCGTCTCATCAAAAAACAACAACTCACACACACTGAAATAACTAGAATAATCAGGATATTGCCTTCTATCCACATACCGATTTACAACCTAGCTTGAATATTTGTTTAGTTATGACCGTATTCAAATTTGAGTCTTCAATCATTTCTGTAACCGTAGGCAAACATTTTTGTATGAACGCCAGATGGAAATAAAGCGTCACCATTTGGCAGTACATTCGCTTGCCAAGTTTCATTAATCCTGCTTAAGTTGTTTTGTTGACGGATAGACGAACATACGGGCAGTCAATCGGGCCATAAAACTATAAAGTCCAATTAAGCTTCCCCGAAAGGTGATTGAAAATGCAGACTTTACTAATGAAGTCAAATATTCAGGCATATATCGAAGATAGTTAGTCAGTGTCCGTACTTTATCGTTATGGCAAAAAAGTGCATGACGTTTCGTCATGCAAACAATATGGGGTGAGAAATGTACATTCGGAGTTGAACAGGAGCGTAAATACACAATTTGTGTAATTAGATACAGCACGTGGTAATATAAAATGTCGAGGGATTGGTGTCAATTATAGGATTAATAAAACTCAGACAAGACAATTTTGCTACCATCTAATAATGTTAATGAAAGGCATATGTCAAAATTCCTAACAATTACACAACGATTCAAACCTTGGAGTTTTTATTAAAAAACAACCACATTCGGTCAATTAAACCGATGCAAAAGCATGCCAAACCAGAAACCTAGTCCGTGTTTAATCAAAACACGTTCTTATTTTTACCGCTTTATTTGAAGCGCTCTTTGCATCCTTAGTTATATACAAATAAGGAAGCGATTATTCCTAACAACACCATATTTAAACTAAGTAAATATTAATAACGATTAAGCGCTGCTCTTGCTTTCTTTAATGAAGTTAACGATATCATGAAATCCACAGCGACTTGCAATCGTAATCAGACGTTCCTGGCCGCATTCGGGATCATCAAGGATCGTTATATCATTATTAACTAGAGCTTTCACAATGTTCAAATGACCATTCTTAGCAGCAATGCAAATCGGTGGATAATCTACACCGGGTTGCCTCTGTTTGGCTCCTTTCTGGAGCAAGTACTCGACTGCAATTATATTTCCATCCTCTGTCGCTAACATAAGTGCCGTTGTTCCCTTGTCGCCCTCACTTTGATAAATAATATTGACATTCACGTGTTTACTCCACGAGCCTTCTAGTAAAACTTTTAACATCATCTGATCGCTTAAAACTCGATGAATAAGCGGCATGGTGTCTGTACAACTCTGATTCAATAGGGATTGTTTGGCCTCCATGCACGTTTGCAAAATTCGATGATTGTTTACTCTGAGGCATTCATGCAGACAGTTCGTCCATACGTCGTCGTCAAATTCAGCCCCGTTTAGACAGAATTCAATTATGCCGACAGCTATTTCTTTAAGTGCAGCTATAAAAGCATTTTCTGTAATGGGTACACCGTTTTGAACCAAACATTTAAATGCGCTTGTATTTTTCAGTTCTGCTGCGTGAATTAACGCCTTTTCTTCCTGTTCCTTTGCCATTTGGAGCAGGTGTTTTTGCTTTCTTTTCTTCTTCCATGTGCCCTCGTTAAGTATGATTTCTGTAAGTGTTTTGCATTGATCCCCTCTTTCCATCCCATAGTAAAGAACACAATAGTTATTGTCTAATTTTGATAAAATGTTCCAACGCATGTGCTTTTTATGTTTCAGATACTTTAGAAATCCTTCGAAATTTCGAAATAACACTTGATGCCCAATGCACCGTTTCATATCATGCTCCCAATGGTACATAATTCTTTTGAAGAACGCCTTCAATCCCTGCTCGGTTCTGATAAATGCATGCTCGGGTTTTCCGCCTGTTTTTTCACATTTGACGAAATTGAAAAAAAAATCTTCGTCGCAACTTTCTATTATTCCTTGAGGAATGACTTCATTCAAAGCTACCATTAATGAAATTCGAATATGATCGCCAGCAAATTGGTTAGATTCATCAATGAGCATGGCTTCCTGAAGCTGTTTTAATCCGTCGTTTCCGTTGAACTCGACCTGCTTGAGACATCGATCACAATAGTTTGCGATATGTTTGAACCTTGGATATGGGAGTTTCGTACTTGCGTGTTCTGCATCCCGAATGTCGCTCTGATACACTTTGATTGCATGTGTATTTTGAAGACGTTTTGCAATGTTGCTATCATATCTTCCAAACATATATGTAACAATCAAACCCAAAGCTTTTGAACAAATTCGATCGTTGGCAAATAACTTTTTGAATTCTTCAACTAGCTGTGGGTCTGGCTTTCTGAAGAAAAGAGATCCTTCTTCCATTTCTCCAACAAAGAAAGTTTTAAGTCTGCGAACCCACATATGAGTTCCAAGAGCTTGTAAAATGCTCTCCCTTGTACGAGTCGTTATCGTTGGTCGCGGATCATTTTTTGTGGCTTTCTTTGTCTTATCTAAATCTCCTGTAATTACCGTTAATACTTTCCGTTTTGCCATCATGTCAAAAACATGTGCTTTTTCAAGTTTCGTCGGAAGCGCATCATGATTAGAGGCGTCTAGGACAAAGGGCTCTAAAGTTGCGTTTACATCGTTTTCATTCGTTGTCATAATCACCAAAAGACTCCCACCTCTGTTTGCAGATGGAAACATCTGATGTTCTAAAATTGTATTCCATTCAGATAAGTTAGCATTCAGAATCAAAACAACTGCAGCCGTGTCAGCTATTTGACTGTTAGCGAGAGCCCAATCAGACACGTCATTGAGGTAAAAGCCTTCATTGCTATTTTTCGAAGATTCAATTGCGAATATCATTTTAGCGACGTAATCACATCCCAAACCCTCGCCTTTCATTATCAATATTTGCTTTTGTCCTGGAGTATGGAGTTTTTTCATCGCTTTAGTAAATAAATTCGTGCGAACACCATACACGTTTTTATTGGTTTCATTTTGCACTTCCTTAAGAAGAAGCTTGGTTTGACCTAAATACAATCATAAAAAAATTATGCTTGCATTGAACACATTATCTTGCAAAATAACTAGACAAAAGTAAAATTAGTTCATATGTGAATTTTACAATATTTTAAACTCAATTCCATTTTTATAATTGATATTGTTTAAATCATGTGGTTCATGTACAGTCGCATCACAAACACACAGATGTTCTTTAAAAATGTAGTGTTGTTATTCATCACACCGGGTTCTTACTTCACGTGTTCTGTGCAAATACAAATATTCTTCTCACCTGAGTAGTTTCGTCCATACGCGCTTTTTATTTTGTTATAAATGCAGTACGGAGTACCCAAGGACTGTGTTTTGTGTTAACTTTGTTGAAAATGAAAAACTAAATAAAAACACGAACGGCGTAAAAATTACAGCATGTATTTAGATTTGTATCATTAAATAAACCATGATTACCAGTTGAATGGTTACTTGACTCACGGACCTTTGATTGTTCGGTCGCAACTTGAAAAAAAATATCGCACCCTAGATTTTTCAAACATACTAAGAAATCATATCTTACTTAAAATAATGTTAATATAATTTTACATTTTATTTCACAATTTAGAAATTGTACAAACTAATATATGTATTTTGAGTAAACAACTGTTCACCATAAGAAACCTAAATGTAAGTTATTCATTGAAACAAGCATGTAAACAAACTTAATGGAGGACAATAGATCAAGGACTTTTTTGTAAAACACTTCCCATTTTTGAAATTAACTGAACATACGCAAATCAAACTAAAGTAGTTTGATGGTTAGTGGTTAATTATTTTTATAGTTATTTTCCAAGAGTATTTGATTTTATGGAAAGATGTTAAAAACCAAAGATTGGACAAGCTTTCACAACTGGAGAACTTAAAATTAACACTTTCACAAATCAAATTCCAATTAAAACATTCAAAGGTAGAAATATCATATCAACATTTATTTAACAGTATTGGAAGTATTTGATCGACACAGACTCAGAGTATTCGAGCTTGGTAATTGCTTAGTTATTTTATGTTGTGATAGGATGAACAATATTTTTATGATAAACAATGGCTATACGTGTTCATTATTTTGTTCAGTACTAGTTTTGTCTAAAATGTGTTCACTTGTTTCTTTTAACAGTTATGCCTATACATTTTCTGCATTCAATTCCGTGTGTGTATGCAATAGTTATTGGTGGAAATTAAACCGTTTCAGTAATTTTTTCCTCCATAACATTAGAGAATTCGATCAATACCATTGAATGCTATTGAAATCTCTGACTGAATAACTTCTGAGTAAATCTAGGTAAAAAACCATCTTAGACAGCTACGCAAAATAAATATATAGTCAGCTGAATGCAAAACTAAGCTTTTTGTTAAGAATGTTTTCAACGACAATGGTTCTTATGTTATGGCCTACAGCAATACCATGTTTCTGCCTCTAAAAAAACGCGAATGCTTAAGGACGACACTCAACCCATTCCGTACCGAATCTGCACTTACTCTACAGCAGTCAATTTCTGGCGTCGATCGAAGCCCCTGCGGAAACACCGGTTAAACTCAAGATGACCACGATACTTTATGTTATATAGAAATAAAAAAATCTAGTTAGAAAATCAAGACCTTCTGGTCATGTCATTATAAACTCAATATAAAGGCTTTCCGTATTGCATTAAAACATTATTGTCTGTGTTGATTTGCTTGATCTTCATAACTAATAGTAGGAAGTTATATCTTAAAGCACTTACGATTTCACCTGTTTGATTTTTTAGTTGTTCGCTTGCCACGCGTTTATACCAAAATTAATACCACGCGTTTCAAGCCAGTTTTCTTATCTGCGATAAACCTGATAACTGCCGCATTTGCCACATACGCGCCGAGAAAGAATTGTATAATTTATTCCAGGCGTTTGAGTTCTTAAACTAGATTCCTTCACAAATGGAAACTTAACGTGAATATCGTGTTAAATGGAATATTTTTTAACGGAGCGTATATATAAAATAATCAATAAGCAATGTTAGAATTATACGTGTCGCGGAAGATAATGTTTATGAACAATTTAAATAGTTCACTATCTGCTGCGTCTTAATCGCTTGGTATTTTTGCACAGCACAGGTCATTCATAATCTGTGGCTATTAACAGATGCCGGACAATAAAACTACTGCTGATCAACAAGTGCAGTGTTATATCGAGAGTCCATTACACTATCACGCGTCTGTTGCGTAACCTCGTTGATAGTGCTTGCTAGTACAGCGGCGTAAAATTTGACATGTCTTGGAAACGTTCTTTTGTTCTCATCAGGTAGCGCCGATATCTTATGTCAGATTATCTACGTCTCTGCTCATGTATTCTCAATTGCACGTGTGATAACAACGCAATAGTATAAGGCTAAGCTTGTTTCTCAATTTATAAAATGTTGCACATGAGTTGCGAAAAAGCTGACTTTGAAATCAAGTTTAAAATTAACGTTTCTAGATGATTTAATTGAAAACAAAAGTTTCACTTTTATGTATTTGTTTTCACTTGTTAGTCGCATATTTACCGCATGAAATGTATGTTATTATAGTCAACCCACACGTAAGTGTTAGCAGATACAAATTACAGAATGTGAGTTCACATCATATGTGTCCTCACATGGCTTATTATGAGTTTAATGCTCCACCATCGAAATATATCGTATATTTATATTAAACACGCAGTTTCTTTCAACACATTCAAATCACACGTTCAAAACCGTGTCATGCGAAAATGGGTCTTATAGCGTTTCGGCCAGCGTAACTCAAGCCCAGCCTGTGCCTTTGCGTAGTCTAGTCAGAGCAGATGCTGTTCGCTATGAAACACTCAAGGTTTTATGGTCTCATTGCGTATCTCCTGACCAGACTGAGAGGCTGCGCAGGCTGGTTGACCTATAGCTATGATGAGCGCATATGGCATAAGACCCAATTTCGCATGACGCGAATTGAAATTGATAGTGTTGTTGTTGTCCTGCTGCTGCTTATGATGATGATGTCGTAGACAACGACGACGACGACGGTGACGAAGAAGAAGACGAAGAAGACGAAGATGAAGAAGAAGATGATGATGATAATGATAATGATGATGATGATGATGATGATTGATGATGATGATGATGATGATGATGATGATGATGATGATGATGATGATGATGATGATGATGATGGTGGTGGTGATGATGATGATGATGATGATGATGATGATGATGATGATGATGATGATGATGATGATGATGATGATGATGATGATGATGATGATGATGATGATGATGATGATGATGATGATGATGATGATGATGATGATGATGATGATGATGATGATGATGATGATAATGACGATGATGGTGGTGATGATGATGATGATGATGATGGTGATACATATTTTAAGGCATAAACTGTTTCTTTTGCGTTGAACATTCTATTGAAGAAAACGGCAATATAACCTTTTCTTTTTTGTTCATCGAAAATGCAATTACCCTTCAGAATAATTTTGTTTCAAATTATGTAATAGGTTTTTCGCTTAGCGGTCCTTGCTTCTGGATTCTGACTATGCGATGACGTGCAAATGGGTTCATTTCATGAAAAGGGCAAGTAGACTGGCCTATATAAAAATAAAAACTGCATGAAGTGCACACAACTGATGAAGTTAAAATAATACTAATTTTTAACTGTATGTTAGTTAAATTGGCTCAAACATATGATCGGCTACCATCATTAAAGAATGATGGAACTGGTTGTGAAACTATTTTAACGTGTTCCTTATTTTAAAATACCAATCATAAAAAAGTCAATGAAAAAGTGGGCCAGTTTGTGTAAAAATAAACTATTGGCAATATACTAAGTTTTCAAGGTGTTTGTCAGAAACAATTTTCGTGTTGGCCTGTTAGGACACAGAAGGGTCGAACAACCGGTGTGATGAAGATCTTTTTTGAACCACTGAATATGAAAACGTTGTACTTAGTAACTCGAATTAAGCAATTTTAATCATTAAAACGTTTAAAAACATATGTAAAAGGTAAGATATCTCTTATGTACATGCATTCCGCTGTAAAGTGTATATGGACGATTAATGTTGTATTTTAAAATAATATTAACTTCAAAACTTTCTTAATAAATTGTGACTTGACCAACATGTCTCGTTTTAATGCAGGCTCAATGACTTTTTTTAAGTTTTTTATCAATTAAAATTGTGCCGAAAGATAATTTTAACTGGCGCGTGAAAATAAGCACTAGTATTAGTGAAATCGTTATGAATGATAAGCACATTAAATACCTCAATACACATTTGTTCTTTCGAGTTAGTATAATGATAAATTTAATTACATATTTTGTGGCATTTTATTTATATGTCTTAACCATTTCATCGATATTGTAGAGTTACTTGATAAACAACTCATACACGAGAGAAAAATGTCGTCGATATGCACTTTAAAAGCAAATCATAGAGCTATACAACACTAACGAGTAAATGTAAAATATTGATCATTACCGCCAATTTTAGAGAACACCTCAGGACAGCTAGGTGGTGCAATTGCTGAAATTACATTTTAACTTTAACACATGTGTTAAGCAAATATCGGGATTGTTGTATTTCAAATAATGCGATGAACAAATATATAACGCCTAATTAAGGGCTCTCTAGATCCAAAGAAATTACAAGATCTGATCATTTGACACATGCTTAATGCCATTTGTTTCGGAACTAGTTTTTGTAACAATAATTGAAGAACCAAATAATCCGTTTAAAAATCGACATTTACATAATAGAAAACAAAAAATACAAGTCGACTAAGTAATTAAAAAAAGTGGAATTAAAGCATTGACTTAAGCGTTATGTTCACTTGACAGCAATAAGGGATATGTTTGTAATTATATGATGTCATTTGTTTGACATCAACGTACACTGTTATGAATCTTTATCAAATACTGCATGAACAAATTTATTTCAGTCATAGAGAGTTTAAACATTTTACAATTTTACAAATTTACATTTTACAAATGGTCATTTAAAACAAACAAATGTTATATGACAACTCATGAAATGAATATACCTACTTACACTAAATTATCGAAAAATCTTCTAATTTATCATTAAATTTACCCGACTTTATAATTGTACCACCAAATTGGTTTTAGCAAAAAAAAATTCTTTGCCATTATAATTTTCTCCAGTCAACAGAAGGAAAAAAACCCATCAAACTGCAGAAGGTTTCAATAAAATGCTTTTTAAAAATAAAATATGCATGTATTATCTTTTGCAAAAGTCCCTATATTGAATGTTTGCAATAAAGTAAATTGCATCATTTTATACCGAATGTTAATCATGTACTTACAAGCTCAGTTGAATTATCCGAAGGGATATTAAAAAATTATAACTCTCTGATTATACTCCTTTAATGACGTTTCGGCATAATGCCTTTATCAAAACATTGGAAATTATATGTTAACTACATTTTTACGTCTTTTGACTGCACAATTTAAATAACAAAGAAAAATGTTTTTAAACGTCAAATGACGTTGTACATGATGACGTCATAAATGGCGTTATATAAAATGGCGCCAAAAAAATGTAAAAATTCGCCAAAAATGAAATGACGTTAAACACTTACATATTGTATCTTAATCCTATGTTAAATGTGTGCTTTATATATTTAATAAATTGATATTTTACAATAAAATAATCATCATCATATGTAATTATAATCTACCTTAACTTATTATCATAAATTAAATAGGGTAAACTTATTTAATGACTCTTATTATTTCAATCCATATCTATGTATAATATTCAAATGATATTTGATTAAATAATCATATATACTTGCTATTCTATATATCATATACACATTGTGGACAAGATAAATTGCATAAAGTACTATTAGTTTTACATCCATTTATGTTGATGATTAATATCAAATGTTTTTCACATATATTTTTTACAAGATAGTTTCTCGTAGCAGGACATCAAGTTGATTTTTTGTATTTAGTCCATTTGGTGATTGCGTTTGAAACTTCTTTATAAATTCCAATTCTTTAATAAGTCTGTAATAATGGGAACTGTCTCTTATTTGTGTTAACACTGATACACCCATATCCTGCACTCTGTGGCCTGCACCATTGAAATGTTCTGAGATTGGTTTCTCTCTTCGTAGTCGCACGTCAGCCTCGTGTTCTTTGGCACGTTCCTTTAATGATCTGCTCGTCTCTCCGACGTATACCATCTTTTGGCATTTAATACAAAATATACCGTACACCAAGTTATAAATGTTACAGTTCTGTTTTATTGCTTCGTTTGGAATGTCACTTTTTGGGTTGTTATGAAAACCTCTTGTCAACATTTTACAGACTATACAATTAGTCTTACACGATTGTGGTATTAGTTCGGGATTAACTTCCGCTTCATTGTCAGCGTCAGCTTTATGTTCATATACATCACCGTCATCATGATTGTTGTCATTTAAAGCCCCACACGAACCTTCTCTTTTTTTTGCAACAGGTTGTATTTTGTTCGTAAATGGTCTTTGCAATTCCGATTCTGCAACAAAAAGCAACATGTCTATATCTATGAAGTCCATTTTTAAATGGTGTCGTTGTATTGCTTTTATATTCACTATTTTGGTTGAGTTAATCGAACAATGATAATATAATTGCTGATAAATAAATTCAATCTTACCGCTTTTTGATCGTCGAAGTTTATCCAAACGTAAAAAGGTATGTACTTTGTTCTTTTTGAAGTGTTGCTGTTTTCCACGACGTTCGTTTTCTGAAACTACATAACGTAAAACAAACAAGTAGTTTTAAGGACTGTTCTTGTCGGAGGCGCGGACTAGTAATATCAACATTCCGAGCGCATTGCATTTAATAAAATAACACGAATTATACCGTAAATATAGTAATTAATTTGCTGATTTATAATATTTATGTACCTAGACCATTGGTGATTGTCTTCGGTCTTGTACCTGTACAACATGTATCTTCCGTTTTTGCCTTTTCTTTGTAAATTTCTCCCGAGTCCTCTTTTGGATCTTTTGATTCATTCTCAAGCTCATTACTGTCGTCATTCTTTTTATCTTCACCTTTCACTCTAGTCAAATGTGCAGCCATACGTAAACCTACGGTTTTCGCTTGCACACAGCTCCCTGCAAATATTCAACTCTTTGTGTATTTCGAATCATAGAATAAGTTTCCTACAATGGCATAGACATTCACTTCTCTTTTTTTCAATTGCAATCCTTTTTTCTATCTAGTTACCACGAACTCCTTATTCGAGGGAACGAATTGCTAACTCGTGGGATATAAAGCAAAGTACTTAGATGATGAAATATTTCTTGTAAGTATAACACACTTTTAAGATTAATTAATTTGAGTGAAGTACATCTTGATTGAAAAGTGCAACATGTCAGTTATTTTTTTTACTATAACATCAGGCAAATATTTTAAAAGGAAAGATACCATGGACAGAGAAAATTGCGTGTAACTGCGTGGAAATCAATGTTAAAATGTAAGTTTTTTTTGACAAAGTGATTATCTACATAACTATTCTTAAAATGATGTGATAAGGAGCACCACTTGTGTGATCTCATAAATAATGTATTGTTGAATAAACTTGTTATACAAATTAAAATTCATACGCATTAATTATCTTTTTAAGTTATGATCGACAACATTGGCGGTCCAATGAGGATTAATAAATATTGTGTCGACAATGAATGTTCCTAACATAACTAAACCTCGCTTTAGGAATATGGATATACGTGCGGGAAGATACAACAGTATACACGATCTACTCAGAAGACGCTGCCAGACAGGATTTATGGACATGAAGTAGATATTTCAATATTTGTGTGTGATTGTTTATGTAGAACCTTTGTTGTAAGTAATAGATGTTCGCGCTCATTTCAAATCTTAATGTTTTTTTAAACAGAAACGACACTAAAGGTTATAACTGTTTTGTAAAGGATAATATGTAACATGTGATCACTATTACTGATTTATTAACATCTGCTTCCTGCGCCAAGTACGCACAAATATTGCAAGGGACGCCCGTAAAGTTTCTGTCATAATGAGTTCACAGGACGCATACATTTTAAAAGTAGGATGTATGTTTTTGTCGTTTCAAATGAATTTAGTTTTCAAATATTGATAAAATTGTTTCATTATGTCTAAGTATGTAGTGACAAATATCATAGGATGATACATTAAAAATGGCAATAGCCGTCTCATTTCGGATTTAAATGATGGTATATTGTCATTTTTGGGGAGAGTATATCCCAAGTTCTTTTATAAATTGGTCCGAATGAAATTTGACAAAACTCAGACGCCCTAAAAGGTACTTAACATCAATAATGAACACATTATATTGAAAATCAGCATGGACGAATGTGATTTAAATATAATTCTGATCAGTAGTTTTTGTTTAAACCTCATTTCACGTCATAATACGAAACAAACGCATATACTAGTAATACTTCAAATTTAATTACATGTGCAAAAAGATGCAGCAGTATGTTAAACAATGCAGTTCGCACAGATTTGAAAATCACGCTACACACGTTGATTATAGCAATGTTTAAAAAACACACCAAACTTTTAAGTACTTTTTGCTTATAGATAGTTGTAAAAAAAACATAGCACTATCAGAGCTTTCAACAAGATGTTTTACTTTTGCAGAAACCTGAGACCGTTGCATGTTGGTTTAGAAGGGGTTCCCCCTTTATACGTAGATTTTCCTTTACGCGCATCGTGTCAAATGATATAATTTGGTGCGTTATGTCTCTCTAAGACCAACATCTAATAAATTTATTCGTTTCACTCATTTTTACATATAATCTAGACTCGATCGGTTGACCAATATATGTATTAACTCGATTCGCTCTTTTACAACATATTTATGACTTCCCGTCTCTGTCCATCACCCGATAATCCCATTGTATTATGTCTTCCATTTTTAAAGGCAAATTTTGGTAAATATGGAATTCTTTAAAAACAAACGTTTGGTATTTTTCTTTTAAATAAAAGTATTTAGTATCAAGTGAATTTAGGCATTACAAAATACAATATGTTTCTATTTAACGGTTTGATGATAACGAAACATATAAAGGATGTTTGTATTTTACTAATAAGTCAAACTTCGTTCCCTGTAACTGTTAATATAAAATACATGCACACAGCAAGCAACTGTAGTGTCTTAAGCGTTTTAATTTTATTCCTCTACCCAATACTTAATTACTATGCGTGGACAATTCACTGACTAAAAGTATGTCGGGAGAAAACGTCCATTTAATTTCATTACAATGTTTATAATCAGCCTTTATTAGATACAGATGTTAAATTAATATTATAATATATTATAAATTAACGTGTGAGTTTAATAGCGTATCCAACACTCAATGCAACGCGTGAGTGATACTGTCGATTTGTTATGTTGCTTAGCCAGCTGCATTTTCTCGTAGCTTATGTTTGAAGACATAAATTATTTGCATTAACGATGTCGATAAACTTAATTATGATAAATAACACTGTCCAGTGTGTTTATATTGTCTTTTCATTTCATCTTTGTTAATAAATAGAGTATATTTGTTCGATTTGGTGGAATATCAATTTAAATGCACGAGTGATCATAGAAAATTATATTTTCACGAGTGGCGCAGCCACTCGTAAAATAATTTTTTTAATGATCACGAGTGAATTAAAATCGATATTTTACCAAATAAAAAACAACATTCGTTTTGTTTAATGCTTACAAATGATTATTTTTGTATTGTGGCCATTCCGGACAAAATAATTCACCGTCGGGCGCCCCCATGTATTTCAAAAGAAAGCTAATTCAGTAGTATAAAAGTGCGCGTCTGGCTCATTTCGAAATTTGACCATGAGATCGACCACGATTTTCTTGCAAAATGCTGGTTATGGCTTGACCATACGCGTATACGACTCTGCAGCTGGCTCATTTCGAAATTTGACCATGAAATTGACCACGATTGTATTGGAAACTGATGGTTGAGGCATGACCATACGCGTAGAGGGGTGGTATTGGGGCGTCTGGTTCACGTTGGGCACCATTTCGTGTACGGGTTGAATCTGGCTTACGTTGGGCAACATTTCGTTTACGGTCAAAATTTGAAATAAGCATGAGATTAACGAGAAATGTCTTGCAAACTGATGGGTTTAAGGCGTGACCCCATACGCGTATATAATCCTTCGCGGCTGTGCCATCCCGTTGTTTAAGAATGAACTGAAACGTCATTGTAAATAAAATGAGGGTTAAGATCGGAAAGGGTTATGTTTGGGTTAGGGTTTGTAACTGTTTACAAAATTGATAACAATTTTATAAACATTTTGTTAATTTTACGGTTCCATGATCAAACAATAATTATCGATCTTGAAGATCCACCATCTGTCGGCAGACAGTGAATCACGGGTCGGCCCGTAATTAGCAAAGCAAACGACTTTCGGTCGTCGAAATCGTTTGACCTTGGATTCGTATTTGGAGCTTAATAATCGTCCATCTATTCATCGTTCGAGAAAGTTATAGTTTATGTTGCATTCTTGACTGCGTGGGATATCGAATACCACGATGGGTTCCTTATTGAATGCATAGGAGAGATCTTTGAAGTGCCCATTTTCTAAGATGATGGCACCATGCATAGCTTCGAGGTAGTCTCCGAGATATGACTTGGCTGTGTTTCCTTCGGTTTCGTATATCCAGAGGATCTGGCGACCTGTTTGTGCCTTTAGCATTTTCATCGCCGCTTGTTGCCATCGTTTTAGTTGGACGTGTGAACTTGCTTGTCATGTTCATGATGCGTGATGAAGCGGTCGTAGAATTCTTTAAAGTCTCTTTTTATTCCGCTAGTTATCTTAGAGTATGGGTACAAGGTAGGATCGAGGGCTCTATAATTAGTTCTGCGAGCGAAAGCGTACGCCAGGATGACGGTTGAAAGCCAGTCCTTGTCTATCCCGTGCATAAGATATCTGTAATCCTCTTTGCTGCAATATGCAACACTGTTTTTAACGTTTCTGTAGCTTTAAACATCATTAGGAGGTACACCTGTAAGGTTCTTCAAGATTTTGTGCATCTATACTAATTTCTGCGGATTTTTCATGATGATTACTAAATGACTGTGACCATAAGCTTCGCTTGAACCTGCACCCCATTTGTTGCAGATGATCCAGACTTGAATATGTTTCTCGTGATATTTCCAGTTTTTATTCACAACCTTTGCCCAGTCATACTTCATAGTTTGTTGCCACATGACTATAAAGTTCTTGCCTGGTTTATATTAACACATTTCGCCTTTCCTCTAGTTGCCACTATAGGCTCTGATATAATGCCCGAATTCTTCGCATGTTTTTTAGTTTTCTGATGTCTATCCCAATTATTAATTGTGACTTCACAATCGCAAGCATTGCAATGTTTAGTGACGTGGTTATCCTTTCTAGGCATTTTGGAAAGTGTTAAAAATGCAACGTCATTCCATATATATATATATATATATATATATATATATATATATATATATATATATATATATATATATATATATATATTAAACGCAGACGCTTGAGAGAGCACCTAAATGACGTCACGTCATTTAAAATAAAGGATAAAAGCACGGACCGGAGACAACGCACATACGAATGTATCGACAGGGACTCCTATCGCCTGGTTATAGTATAGCTATACCAGCCGCTACAAAAAAGGAGGTCCCTCCTAAGGAACGTGGTTAGGGTTAGGGTTAGGGTAAAGAACCTAATTTTAGTGACCATAATTGTGTGTGTCGTGTGTTGATGTGCCGCGTTCGTGACATGAAAATGACTTAAGTATTTTTGTTCTCATATTAAAAAACAATGACAAATCACTTTGTGACAATAGACGACGTTGACGTTAAAACGTTAAGCATGCAACAGATCCAGACTTTCTCGTCTCCGATTCAGTATCAGAGAATACCGATTAAATACCAGTATGACGTAGAAACGGAAGGTCCGCTTCTGCTGAGAACGCCAAAGATGCAGTTTCGCGGCGTGCATTTTCAGAAACTTTGGCGGTGACAAAGAAACGAAGGGGTACTCGGTGTCGTTTGTGTGTTACGAAGACGTTCACATCCCGACGAAAGACGAGACGAAGTTTGTCAAAGTGTTGGCTGAAATTTCGGAGTTCATCGAGGTGAACATGGCCAGGTTTCAAGACGAGTTCAAACGAAGTTACAAAAGACAGTACCCGTTTGTGCTGGACAAGTTGAACATTATCAAGCCGCCGAAAAACGAGGCGTTTTCACTCTCGCTTTTTGTTAAGTGTTACGAACGTTGGAACGCGAACGCAGCTGGAGCGGCGGCGGCGACTAACACAAACAAAGTGTCGAACATTACGTCTGTCTTTAACTGAAAGGCGACGTTAAGAGACGACTTGACGACGGAAACACAGAAAAGATACAGAACAACAAACTGGTGTTGTCGTCGCCCGGAAATTACCTAAACCAGCCGAACGTGTACTTTCACGCCATAGGCGTTATAAGGATTGAAGGCGCGTTTGCTAGCTTGGTGAACGAAAGCACCCAGGTAAGACTGGTTGAAATAGTCGTGTTGGATCGACAAAGCAGAACGCGAAGCACCTTTGGCTACCTAGATTTGGGAGCGGCCGGCAACCTAGTTTCGGGAGCGGACGGCGAAAACAAGCCCACCGACTCCGATGGCGACACTTAACAGCCCAACCGACGAGTCGCTGCTTTTGGGGAACAAAAGCAACGTCATCTCGACCATACGAATGTATGGACAGGGACTTCTAGCGGCTGGTTCTAGTAAAACTATACCGCGTCCGCGATAAAAAAAAGGAGGTTTCTATTATGAACGGGTAAATTAACGGTCGTATACGGTCCACGGTAGATTCAATTTTTTGTTGTATCGGGTAAATTAACGGTCGTATACGGTTTACAACGGATACGACTACAAGTGGCCGAACTCGTCGGGGAACCATCATGTTTTAAATTAAATTTCAAGTTGCTGTTCCAGCTGCCGTAGTAGGGGACAACGTCGACCGTCACGGTCTGTCGAATTTGACCGTCACGGTTGTTGTTGCCGACGTGATGGTCATCGCGCATTTTTCCATACTACCGCGTGTGTAGGTGTTACGTGCGTCACCTGTGTAAGTAAATTTTGCCTACGCAACTAAAAATGAAAATGATTTGAGTTATTATGTTTCTCATAATAAAAAAAATGCGATAAACAAAGAAAGTGTTGATAAATTCGCTAAACGACAACAACATTGCTGCCACAACAGCGCACAGTATAATTCAGTTGATGTTACTTGCACTGGAGCACGGCTTAGAAGTGAAACGAGAGGATATTGTTGTTCCGGAATCTAAAAACAATGAACAAGGACCTCGCGGTAGACCTAGACAGTTTCCGCCAAAAGTAATTTATACGGGCAAAAGTCCGCGTAGCGGGCGTTGACCGTTCATACATATGGAAATTTAGACCAAAAAAATAGACACTGGATGCATCTGAAAATTTTTCGACACGCGACATATATTTTCGCGATGCAATTACCTCCCTTGTATACTTATCTTGTCCATGTTCTGCCTCCGTTTGTTTAGTTGCGAATTTATTTCATTCTATTTATTCAACATCGTAATGTTATTATTGTCCTCACAAATCAATAAATAAAACTGTTTAAAAAACATCGGCGTTATTTGAGCCCGAAATGTTAATAGGAAGCTAACCACTGCGCATACAGCGTCCGGTGAATAACGACACCGTACAGTACTGTTTACTTGTCAGAATTCCTGACGCATTTACCATTCGCTCTCAGAAAGTAGTTTTACCCGTGATCATGAGCAATAGTTGGGTAAGTTGCGGTTGTTATCCACGAGGAACACGTTTATTTGACAAATTTAACGATATTGCGATTTAACTTTTCAGCATTTTAGCTAATTTTAACTTGTTTTAACTTCGTCTGCACTCACTTTTTCAATTCTAATTCATTTTCATACAAAAGGTTACAAACTGTGAATGTTTGTAAACAATATTTAAACTTGTTCTGGATCATTTTGTACTACAGTAAACGGGTTCATACTGGTAAAAAAGCTGTGATTACATAAACATAGGATATTGCCTTATAAATGTGTACTTTATTGATTTTTCTTGTGTCTAATATTTTAGAAGATGGTCTGTCAAGCACTGGGCGTCACACACTCCATACATTATTCTGCGCAGCAAAACTAATTGGATGCTAAATACTCAACAACGATGCCATTCTGGATCTATCAAACTTGCCAGTGATGGAAATTATGCAATTGTGGTCTTGAAATATTGAAAAGTTCTGATGGGTTATTGTTATGAAAAGTAAATAGACTGTAAAGAAACTGCAGTTATTATGAAGAGTGTCTGTATGTCATCAAAAAGCAGTTTCAGCATAACAAATATAAGATGTACCAACAATAGTAAAAGAGAAGTGAAATAAACAACTAGCAGAAAGCAAACATGTTAAAGTTATGTTTATACTAGTAGTGTCCATGCATTTATATAATTTTTAAGGAAAGTTAAGTAAAAGCATGCGACAAGCAAGGAAGCGCATTCAGTTTTGGGATTGTTGTGTTTTGAATACTTCTTGCAAGACATTGAACTTTTAAACAATATTAACTAGCATGTTTTACTATAGAATTTGATATATAATGTGTAATTGAATGTTAAATTTTCTGTCCCATGATATAGTGGCAAAATTGTGAATAGTTTAATTGCAAAAATGCCTGTAGATCTTCGACATATATCTTTTTTATTCTTGCATAAATAATAAATTGACGCATCATGCTGTATTTTATGTTTAAGTTTTTTATGTTTCATCAGTTTATGTCATGAGCAATCGCTTTAAATTCCTTCTTCTACTTCTTCCCATAAAGTGCATGGAGCATACACCTTAGGGTAAAGAAAATACCACTTTCAGACTCAATTACCCGTGAATCATTGTTGTGTATACTTTGTTGGCTTTAATTGAATACCAAAATAAATCCAGAAAATAAATGAAAGAAAAGGTGAATTTAATAGTAAATAAATTTCTGCTGTACAGAAAACAAACTCCATCTGTATGCGTGATTACTTGCTTGTTTCACTGTAGTAAACACTATTTGATTTATGGTACCATATGAGGATTGTGAATTAATTTAAGTTAACATTATACGGTCATATTAATATGTTGGGTAAGGAAGGAAGAATACAATGATAACATTGAAATCATATAATATACTCGCTTTAAGTAAAAAATTATCATTTTTCCCTTCTTCTTCATCTTCCGCCTTCAACATTTTGAAATCCCTGCATATGTTCAAGAAACATAAAACACAATTTTAATAATAAAATACATTATTTATATTTTGACTGTTTAGAAATGATTTCCTTTTTTGATGGACAACAACTTCGCACATGCATGATTGTCAAAAAATGTCATTCTGTGATTCGTTTCTAGCAGGGTCTAGATGAAATCATGGATGTCATACTGCTGTAAATAGACACATGTAAAGATAGATAAAATATATGTTGTTATGCAAGTGATTTAAAGATGCCCAACAATTTATAATAGAATTTATCCTGATATTTAAACATTTATTTTACTTTAAACGCAGTTACTTTTATCTATTCAAGAGGTTTTTAAGATTTTAAATATTGTTTATTTAAAAAGTGAACAACCATTAAACTTGATATTAAAACGTTTGTAAACAAGACTAGTGGTTGCTATATCTATTTCCTAAATCTTACAAAATGTTTTAGGTTAATTTCTCTAAAAACGAAATACCTTTTGGGAGCTGGATTGTTAAATTAAAATGTGCAGGCTTTTATTTCTAATCAATATTCAAACTAAAAAAGACATCTTTTTAGCTTTTGCCCGAAAATTAGATAGCACCTATAATCATATTAAGTTAACGAATGTTGAAACTGGAGAGGAAACAACCTTTTTCATAATACCATGCAATAAAAGCGCTTGGTGGTAATATAACAAATAAAAGCAACGGACAAGTGCTAAATGGAATGATGTGCGAGATATCATGTTCATAAGCAAAAAAAAATGAATTCAACGGTCTAAAATCAACCATCACAAATAGAATCATATTTTATTCACGAAAATTCAAAATTTCAAGGCTTTGGTATAATGACGTCATTTCGTTACAATAATGACGTCATTTTGTGTTTTGAGGCACGCCACGGGTTGCACTACATCTATAAATTGCTAAATAAAAAAAATGAATTTTTCTCACGTCTGCCACGACGACTGTGACGATAAAAAGAATGAATTGACTTAAGAAAATGTGTTTCTCATGTAATAAAAACAATGGAAAGCAAAACCGTTATAGAGTTGAAAAAAGTTGCAAAAGACCAAGGTCTGCGCAGATGTTCGAGGCTTAGAAAGCATGAGCTGATTGCTGAACACCAGCGGCGATGCAATCGGTGATGCAAGGACAACCGCAAGGAACACCGCAAGGGTCTCACTTCTCGACGAGCCTGTTACGGACATTGCAGTTCCAGTCTTAAAGCCTGTGCAGGCTAAAAGTCTAGTGTGATAGAGAGATTATTTAGTGTTGCGAAAAAGCACACGCCTTAGCCCGTAAAGAGAGCGATACAGAAAAGCTATGATTGGATTTTTAATCATACGCCAGAGCCTGTAAAGAAAGCGATACGCAAAAAGGTTGAGGCTCTTAATAAAAAGGTGGACGCGCTAAAATCGGAAATTGAATCTATTTATAAGAAATATTACAATAACAAGCCGCAAATAAGAGAAAGTAAAACAGCAGTTTAACGTTTTGCGAGACAACACATTATTGATGGAGTTCAAGGAACTGATGCTTAAACATTTTTAAATCTTGTTAGGGCTGAGGTTGTACAGTTCATGAACACACATCGTCAAATAAAAATGAATATAGTGTTCGTGTGTGAAATGGAGCAGCATTCCATGTTACATGAGACTGATGTAACCAAAGAAATACCGTTTGTTTCAAGAACTGAAATAGTATGGGGGTAGGGGGTGAACTGATGTCTACGAATTGTACAATACAGCATCAGACAAGATTTTGGAATCCATGGCAATGTTTCAAATGCAGGGTAGCAATTGGAGACTTAAGTCCGTCATAAGACTGGAAATTAACACTGTAGAGTATAAGCCATTAAAAGGTAAATCAAACATTCCATTGCCGGGTAAGTTGGCTGCTAAAAGGCAATTATTAACATGGAGAATTAAGATGACGAATGTTTCAAGTGGTATGTCACGAGAGCATTAAATCCTGTTGTTAAAAATGCCGAAAGAAGAACGGAACAATTAAAAGGACAAGCAAAGTTGCTTATGTGGGATGACATTGAATTTCCAGTGGAAGTGAAAGAACATGTGATACGTAAATTTGAACGAAACAACAACGTTAACATCAATATATTCGGATATGATTCTAAAGAAAAGGATATTTACTCACTCATTATCAGTAAAAACGAACGTGAAAAGGTGATTAATTTGTTGTTGATTTCGGATGGAAAAACAAAACATTATTTTTGGATTAAAAACTTAAACAGATTGGTAGCAGGTCGAACCGAAACAGGACACCACACAATGCACTATTGCAAAAGATGCTTGACAGGGTATTGAACAGAAGATGCTCTGAATAGACAAAAAGAATATTGTTCTTTGCACGATGTTCAAACTATGCAGACTTCGAATCGTTTATCGAGCATATAAGTTCTTGTAATCCAAATCCTTCAGAGTCGTATACGCACAAGTACCAGAAGCATACACCGAGCACGTTTTGATATCACGTAGTATGCTCTGATGGCTCATTGTATAGTCAAGACCCCGTATTGTTTAGAGCTAAGAATGAAACGGACGATGTAGCACAAATATTTGTTGAGACTCTTGAGCAAAACTTTAAGGATATTCACAACACGTTTAAATTTCCCAAGGAAATGATATTCACGAAAGATGATTAAACTAAATACGATGCTGAGACCAAATGTCACATATGTTCAGATTAGAGCGCAACGACGATAGCTATACGAAGGTTCGTGACCATTGTCACTTGACTGGGAAGTCCTTTTGCATAATCTTTCTGGTTATGACTGTCACTTATTTATTAAGAAGCTGAGAAGCGTTAATGGTGAAAAGATTACATGTATTCCCAATATCAAGGAAAAGTACATCTCCTTTAGTAAGATGGTTGTTGTCGATAAGTTCACGAACAAAAAAGAAAAGGAAATTGATGTGACTCGAGAAATACGGTTTTTGGACAGCTATAGGTTTATGTCTTCGAGCTTAGATGCCTTATCGAAAAATCTGAAAGATAAACAGAGTCGTCATTTGAGAAACCACTTTTCAGAGGGTAAGAAGTTTCATCATATGCGACAAAAGGGTGTCATGTGTTATGATTACGTGAATTCTTTTGAGAAACTCTCAGAAACAACAATACCTCCAAAGGAAGCCTTCTATTCGGAGCTAACGGGTGCGGACATTTCTGATGAAGATTATGCACGTGCGCAGAAGGTATGGCATGTTTTCGGTTGTCAGACATTGGGAGACTATCAAGACGTGTATATCACCTTTGATGTCATGCCGTTGGCTGATGTGTTTGAAAAACTTTCGTGACGCTGGCGTGAACTATTACAAACTCGATCCCGCATGGTATTATACAGCACCGGGTTTAGCTATGGATGCGGCTCTTAAGTTAACGAAAGTAGAACTTGAGCTTATAAGCGACTATGACATGTTTCTCATGATACAGCAGGGTATCCGAGGCGGTGTGAGTACCATTTCATCCCGATTTGCTCATGCCAACAACACGTGCATGTCGAAAGCGTTTGACCCGAGTCAACCTTCTTCGTACATCATATATCTTGACGCTACAATCTGTACGAATGGGCCATGAGTAAACCACTTCCGACCGGAGGCTTGCGCTGGATGAGTGAAAATGAACTCCATGATTGGAAAAGCATTCCGAATCTAGAAGGGCAAGGATGCATTTTGGAAGTGGACTTGGAGTATCCGGATGCTTTGCACGACCTTTACAATGATTACCCACTCGCCCCAGAACGTATTGTCTCAAAGGGGTCAAAAGTTGAAAAGCTTATTCCCAACTTGAACAACAAAACCAAGTATGTAGTCCATTATGAAAACTTGCAGCAGTACGAAGAGCTTGGACTTATAATCACAAACATTCATCGAGGAATCATGTTCAGAGAAGACGCATGGTTAAAGAAATACATCGACTTGAATACCAAGCTACGCACTAAAGCTGCCAATGACTTTGAAAAGGACTTTTTCAAGCTCATGAACAACAGCGTCTTTGGTAAAACGATGGAAAACATTGAAAATCGAGTCGATGTTCGCTTGGTTTCGAGTAAAACAAATGCCTTAAAACTATCGTCAAAGGTCAACTACGATAGGTTTACATATTTGATGAAAACTTGATTGCTATTCACATGGGAAAAACCAAGTTGTACTACAACATGCCCATTTATATTGGGATGTCCATTCTAGAAATGAGCAAGACATTCGTGTACGATTTTCACTACAAATACATCAAGGCTTAATATGGAAATAGGGCGAAGCTATTGTTAACGGACACAGACAGTCTTGTCTACGAAATTAAAACTGAAGATTTTTATGCAGACATTTCAAACGCTGTTGAAAGACTGTTTGATACGAGTGAGTATCCAAAAGATCACCCCTCCGGAATTAAAACTGGTGTAAACAAAAAGGTTCTCGGCATGTTCAAAAATGAGGCATCTGGAAAACAAATAAAGGAATTTGTAGGACTCCGAGCTAAACTGTATTCGTGTAAAATGTTTGAAGGAAAGGAAAACAAAAAGTGTAAAGGGGTGAAAAAGAGCGTTGTCGAAAACACCATTTCACTCGACGATTATAAGAACGCGCTGTTTTCTCGCCAAGAATTGCTTAGATCGATGAACGTTATCAGATCATACGCGCATAAAATGTATACTGAAACGGTTAACAAAGTAGCTCTAAAGACTAAACGCAAATGATGATAAACGTGTTATTTAAAAAGATGAGATACATACAATGGCTTATGGGCATTACCGCTTAAGAAATAACCAATATGGGCAATAATCTCAAAAACGATCCTATAAAATATGAGTTTCAATACGGACAAGTATATCAATGTCGAAGGAGTTGTGTTACCGAACATTCCTCTATCCAACCTTTAGTTGATAGATGCCGCTAAACAATTGAACATTACAAACTTTAGGGGTGCCTACGTCCGCGATAAACTTCCAAAAAACCTATACAAAACGAGTGTGGTATTCTGAATCTGGGTGATTCACAAAGCGATGGTACCCATTGGACTGCCTGGATTAAAAACGGTCATGAAAAACTATACTTTGACAGTTATGGGTTAGCGCCTGCAGTTGAACTCGTTAGGTACCTAAAGGATCCTGTGTATTATAATAGCCAACGATTACAGACCGAAGGTGAGATGTTTTGCGGACACCTGTGTCTTTACGTTGTTAAACAATGTGAGAGCGTAAGCTTTCAACATGTAATAAACTCATTATATTAATTTAAATAAACAAAAAGTGTGTAGATAAAAAGTGTCGATTAAAATATTTGGTAAAACCAACGCTGAATCATCGCAACGAGTGATTTCCGGAGGCGTCACATTATCACATGCCGTCAATACGTTCTTGAGACGGGATGGTAAAAATGCAGCAGCTGAAAACATTAATATGGACAATCACACTCTAATCAATGTATCGGATCCTGCTCATGCTCAAGACGCTGCAACAAAAAAATTATGTAGATCATCGAGCAGTTTCAAAGTCTGGAGATACCGTGACTGGGGATTTAAACATGGGGGGCAGGTCGGTACACGGATTACCTGTTCATTATCCGACATTGTACAGTGAACATGAAGCACCCTGTTGGACTCACAGTTAATAGTTTAGTGAATGAGGCAACTTCTATTCATAAAAAGTATGTCGATGATCAAGATGCTGTCGCTAAACATTATGCTGACCACTTAACAAAAAAAATGTTATTCGGGTTATATTCCAAATTTGGAGGAGAATATTAGTAGAACGGGATTTGTGGCCACTGCAAGTGCAGTGACTACTGATAAATTTCGAGTTTATGGCGCATTTAATAGTCTTAATGCCGATGGGTCTAATGGAAGCTGTGCCACACCTGCAAAAAAGGATGGCTGCAAATTAAATGTCCTGACGCCGTTACCATTTCAAGAGTGGCGCTTAAAGCTCAAGCTATTGATGGTAAAATATAACTGCATTGGAATTTTCTAGAAGCAATGATGGAAAAACATTTACACCCCTGTTGACATTTCAAGTCATTTTGCTTTGCTCTGCTATTGCTCCTTCGTTTTTCGATATTTCGACAACGACAGCATACCAGTATTATAGACTTAATATAACAGCGAGTTCTGATAAAACCGAAGCTCTTGGTGTTCAAGTAATGCAATTATACGTTCTAACCACTGAATAACATTGACACTCAAAGTTATTTCCATACCTTCTTCAGGTAAGGGGGGTTTGGAAATGATGCTTATTCCTTTTTAAAATCAAACCACTATGGATCATTACACACACTACTGTTTTTGCGAGGTGCGTATATTTTACCGACAGATGTTCGTTTATTAATTTTTCTTTGCATGGTCTTCCATTGATTTTAAAACTGTTGACATTGTTTCGACTCAGGTGCGGGATTTTCAATCTCCCGAATACGCTGTTGAATCAACTCTTGCATTGTTTTATTATCCATTTTTGTTTATATGAATATTTTATTTATTTCATCACAATATACATTTTAGATCCATCAGAGGTAAATTTTATCATTTTGTCGGAAATAACAACTGCGTACGCTTCTGTTCCCGCTGGTACATTTTGGTGGAATGTCGCTTGGATTTTCATCTCTACCTATGCATATTTTAACCGCTCACTTTGTTTGCTGACATCAAACACCATAATAGGAAACAGGTCTTTAAAATCCGCTGGTGTAATGTTACTCTGTGTTAGCAGCGGATCTGTTCCATAAAAATTTTCGCTAGATCTAGCCGCTTCATAGTAAGCTCGTAAGAATTTTTGTTTTTGGAAAAGATAAGTTGTAATCAGCCTCAGGGTATCTTTGATTGTTAACAGTCACGTACATGTTATGAAGATCGCAATGATCGAATATCGATGTATTTCTTTCTTGATTATTTTTTGCGATCAGTTTGAAATCCTACCAAATGTATCGCGGTTTTTCGGTTTGTGTTCTAACACTTAGTCTCCAGTTGAACGGTGTAGACTGTGGAACTGTAATACTTTCGCAAGGTCTAACCCTGAAAACGACGGGTACTGTTACCTTTGCCTGAATGGATTTGTACAGCTGAAATTTATCCATATCTGCAGGTAAAATCTTAGGCATAAACCATGACAATCTATCAGACTTACTTTACCCGCACCTGCTGCTTGCAATCGAATGATGGCATCTTTGTCAGTTTTTCTAACAAGTGCGAGCGTATGTTAAAAACCATACACAATCTTGTCATAGTCATCGCAAAAGCCGAAAATGCGTTTCAGCGGAACAACGAACGAGAATGTTCCCTTGGGGTTAGGCTTCTGAATAAGGTATGCCTGTCTGATTGCAAAGCCTGTGTTATCTGCAATAGCAGCTTTGCCGCCGTATCTTTAGTCCAAAGCTGATTGAGTCCTTGCGCTATTGAAAACCATCCGGATACTTAAGCATTCCAATAATGGTCGTTGCCTGTCCAAGATGATTCAACGATTCTCCTTGTTGATCGGATAGCTTATACGTAAAATTTGAAAACAAATGCATAAGTCCATTGTTTGCTAACGCTATTGCGACGACATTGTTATCGTATACAGTCAAGTCGTCGTCGTCTTTAGTTAGTCTACCTTCAATGAGTAGGTACGATTCCGCAGGATGAGCAAAGACATCATACAACCCGATATCGATAGTTATAGTACCCGATGAATTTAAATTCGTACCATTGACAGGCTCGAAAGCCTTAAACTCATATTTTTCAATAGATTCGTCAATGGTTATAGTTTCCGTAAAATTTAATATTTCGCTCGACATTGTTGCTAAGCCAGACGCAAACCGTCTCCTGTGTTCAACCTTTTTACAAGATCTTGAATTGATATTGCGTTTGCCCTTGCGGTACCTCTCTTTACCTTAGCGCCGGAACCCGCAATCAACTTGTTAATGTTTTTTTTTGCTTTATTGGAACCCATATTTATGAGAGACGCTAACGCGTCCCTCGATTCTTGCGTTAATTGTCGCGTTGTTTCTCGATTTTGGTGCATTATATCCATCAATCAAAGCCTTAGCTTTGGCTATGGCTACGTCTTTGCCAACATGAATAGCTTTTAAACCCGCTTCTCTTGCAACCGATTTTCCGGCTTCGCTTTGATAGACTTTTTACCTAGTTCTGTTTTCGATGCGCTACTCACTTTCGATGCCACCGTTTTTGCGACATTTGCAACCGTTTTGGCAGCAGTTGATCCTACCATTCGCTTTAAAAAAAATCGAGACAGTATCAAACATTTCAGCACCGCCAATAACGTGTTTTTTATATACCTTCTTTTCGTGGTAACAATCATTTTTTTTAATGAGCAACACACATTTCTTCTACGATTGTTTGTCTATTACCTCTTGTCTCTTAAGTTCATCTGCTATGTCCACGATTTTATTTCTTACTCCAGTAATGCCTGCTTGATGACTCGTAACTCGTAATGTAAGCATTTTAACAAGTGTGTTCGGATCAGAAGGCATTAACGCTATTCCTTCTCCTTTCTTCTTGACTATTGAAGATGTTTTTGTTACCTTTTTAGGTTTTACATACGTATCGTATATTGGTTTAATAATGTTTCTGTACTTCTCTCCAGAACTAGATCTAACCTTTCCCGTTTCAGGATTCACAATGGCGTTGGTGCTTAGTAAAATTGTTTTGTAGGAGTCAATGTCTTGTGTAGTGTATTTTTGGAATCAGGATATTTCGATGTGATTAGCTCCCAAAGGCCGGGTGTTCCATCATATTTCGTTTTTCCAACAATAATATTATCCCCAAATAGTGTAACCTCTGAATCCTCAATATAAAAAGCACAACCTTTATCATACAGTCCAAATGCTTGATCGGTGAGTGTTTTGCTCGCCATCGATCTCAAGTATTTAGTTGCTATTGAACCTAGTTCTATCAATGTTTCTGCTGGTCCCTTATCCTTTTCTGCCTGTATGCTTGGGTATTGAGGGAAAAAAATGCATTTGCATTTGCTTGAGCGCTATCTGTTAATGCTGCTGGCAGTGCTTTTATCGCACTTGACGTTGCTTCTTTTAACTCCCTTTGCGAACCGGTGATAGGTTTGTAAAGTTTTGTTAGTTCTCTTTGAAATTCGAGATCGCCTAACTTTTCAGATGAAGAGTCTTGACAAATTTTATTTTTTAACGTGAAAAACTCATTCACGATAAAGTCTCTTTTTTCCGGATATGTTATCTTCAAAAACGACATTTTATAAATAAAAATAATGTATTAAGTCGTGATTTGAGACGTGATTTGAGACGTCTCACGTCTCACTTTGATTGAGAGGTGTTCGTCTTTTTTTATGAACGTCTTTCAATTTACTAAACATGTTTTGAAACGTTAAAATTGCATCTTCACGTCCTTTCGCAATAAGGGACCGCTTTGTTTCCTCATCTATACCTACCCTTATTTTAGATATTATCTCTTCTTTCATTTCATTGAATTTGTTTAGTTCACTTAGAATCAGTGAGTATTCTTCATCAGAAATGTGATCGTTTGCTAGCGCTTTTGATATAAGATCACTCATTGTATTCAACTTTGCATCTGCAAGTGTTTTAATTTTTCGTGTTTTTCATCTTTCATTGATATCTTTTTTATGGTTTGTCCTCCAATGATAGACAACACTCCTATACCTAGGGCAGCACATTCCATTGCTATTGCAGCTGGTGTCGCAATGATTGTACCCAATACTCCTATTGCCGCAGCACCTAACACCATGGAAGATACAACAAGAGCGTTGTCCACTCCTGCTATAACTTTCACTGCTCTGTGATACTTTTCCGACAAGTTTGCGCGCTTGTCCCTTTCTGCAGCCATTTCTTTTTGAACTTCGTTAATCTTTTGAAGTTTGAAGTCTGGATGGCTGAGCACTTCCTTTAACGCTAGTCAGTTCGGGAGCCGAAGGGACGACGGCGGGTAGAAATGGGTAGATTCTTTGTACTCCATTTTATATATCAAGTGTATTTTTCTTAAACAGACTGTTGAACATATGTCATTTTATGTCAGGTTACGCTTCGTTGCACTTTGTCACCATCCGCTATCGCTGTTGTTACATGTTCACTCAAGTCAATCCTAATCATATTACGCATCGTTGCACTTTGACACCATCCGCTATCGCTGTTGCTAACATGTTCACTCAAGTCAATCTTAGTCGCCAACCGTACTTACGGAACGAACGCAGAAAGAAAACAAAGCGAATTACCTTTAACAATATCTTTTGCAACGTCAGAGTGGTTTTGAATCGTAACAATGATGTCGTCCTCAGATTCAACAATAATCCCATCTTGTAAACTACATCTCTTTTCCTTCAAACTTTGCCTGAGCGATACAGAACAAACGCCGTCTTTTAGTCGTACACCTATTCGTAATGCAATAGTTTGTGCTGCTTTCGGTTAAATAGTGAGCGATTGTTGCGTAAAAATGTTTCACTTACCATACATTGGTTCTGCAGGATGTGCAAGATTCTCATGAGGTAACCACTGACGCTTGCGATGGTCGTTTATACTTGTGAATAAACTTGTGAATTGATCTTTGCATTTTTGTATTATGTACA
Organism: Dreissena polymorpha; assembly: GCF_020536995.1. NCBI lineage: Eukaryota > Metazoa > Mollusca > Bivalvia > Myida > Dreissenidae > Dreissena > Dreissena polymorpha. The sequence continues at coordinate 60,572,396 of NC_068369.1, read as the reverse complement.
TATTTTACTTATGAGTATTATCTACAAAAGCATTCCTAGTAATGGAATACTACTAACTGGTGAATTCGGTCCGAGTAGCAATCCCGATCCCGTTCGCAGGTACATTCCTTTTCCTGATTTGAGATAAAGACCTTCTCCTAACGAACTACCTTTCTTCCACGGAGACAAGTGCAATCCTTTACCCACTTTAGTGACTTTACACCCCATTCCGTTTATTTTAAATACATGACACCTGATCCACTAATTTTATCCACAATTTTACTGCCGGCTGCAGCTCCTACGCCAGTTAGTGCGCCGGTTGCGAGCGCAGGTAAAACGCTTGACGCGAGAAACTTACCCGCTGTTGCCAAAAACGGTAAAATAGCTCCAATAAATCCACCTTCCACTTTTGCGTTGTGTTTTATTTGTGATTTTGACATTTTAATCGTCACTCCTTTACCGCTTCGGTACGCCTTTTCTATTGTATTTATCTGTGCTTGAGTGAGGGCTTGCACATGTTCTCCAGATAAATCCTCGTGAGACAAACGAATAGACGCTGAAGCTTCTGATTGAATAGCCCTTTTAATCTTTTCCCTCTGACCTTCACTAATATTTTGTTTCACATGAACGTAACGAGTCATTTTATATAGGATTTAATATAGTGTTACTTTTCTCTTATATGAAATCTTATCGAAAGATCTTCATCGCGCAAATTTACAAGTTTTCTGTTTTGGTCAGTAAGACGCGTTTCCATGGACGAAATTGGGTTTACAGCGATAGGTAAATAAACCAAATTAACAGGTACTTCGATGATTTTATAACCAGGTCCTACCGATGGGAAAAAAATATAGATAACGTTTTTAGTTGAATCATTCACATAGGATGCCTCAATGATATCACTAGTAACTCTCAAGCTGCTAATACTTAATATATTTACAATGTTTTCTGACTCATTATATCCTGATGAGTATACTTGTGCATTAAACCCCAATACGGTTCTGATAGAGTTTGCCGGTGTAAAGTCTATTTTATAATTCGGTGCTATATTTAGTACCGTTTTTAGTATGTTGTTGTTTGTCTCTAGCGTTATAGCGTACTCGTCCGAGACATTGTTGTAATGCCCATTTTCCCTAATTATTCATTGTACGTAATCACTTTCGTATGAACCGTCTGGAAGGTCAATATCAACCCAAGTCATTCCGTCGTCAGGACTGTAGCGAAAGTTATTGTTTGAAGAATCTTTATTTGGAAATGAATAGTAGGTTTCCAAATTAACTAAGGCCATTTCGTATGTTTTGCTTCTATCGAGTTGAATCGGTGGTTCTAAAAAAGTACAGATTCTAGAGCTATTATACTTCAATATAATGTGAAAAGAATTTTTCGGACCCGTATTAATTCTTGTTTGTTTTAATTCCTGTAACATTTGTTCTAACACTCTTCCTTCCATTTTTATATTGGTATTTATTTTCTTTATGGCATATAAAAGTAATCAAGTCCTGATCTATACTTACATGTACCATTGTTTTTAGTGCTAGGAAGATCTATAACGACAAATCCATAAGGACGGCCCCTTTTAGTTCGTCTTTTGACATATCCGTTGAAACGTGGTCGTTTAAAATGTGATTCATATTTTTAGTATCTTGCCGGAACAAACAAATAAAGTTTGCATTTTCACGTATAGTTTGCCTTGGAAGTTTGAAGTAGTTTTGTGCAAGATAAAAACAGTCTACATTGCTGTGGCGTCCTCTTATGTAATATGTTTCACACTTGTTTTTTTTTTCAAGGTCGTCACAAATAATTATATATTTTTTAGAGCTGCTCATGTCTCTAGGATCTGGTACATCATCAGGCGTTTCAAAAAATGTACATTCGATGTCTGCCGGCTTAATTAAACTTTTAGCCCTTTCTTCCACTAAAAGAACTGGTGAAACTTCATTCTTCATTATAAAGTCTTGTTGGTCAAACAATTTTATAATGTCTTCTTTCGGTAACTTTTCTTTAAACGCTTTCTTGATAATGCTGTACTCAGGCTGAAAAAGCGACTTGCCAAACACTTGCAGGTTGTTGTAGTCGAACCAGCCTGGTCGTAGTAAATGGTTTAACAATAGTATAGTTTTACCACATCCGCTTTTACCAATAATAAGACCTCGTATTGACACTGACCTCGGTAAAAGCCTACTGTTGAATCTTTTTGTACTCAAATCATTCTACGAGAGATCTTTAACATCCATTTTTTTATTTAAACAAACTATTTCTTTATAATAAAAAATACATTGCATCAGTTTGAACAAATGCATAGTAAAACTGGCGGAGACTTGGTTTCGTCATTGAATTCGGTGACAAGCTTCCGTGGGCTAAATTTCACGGTGAAATGCATATTCCAGGAATGAACTTTGCAGGACCTGGAACTAATTTAAACGAGCGATTAACTTCAACTGGCGCTTACAAAGACTGGAGCAAACCAGTCGATCGAGTTGATAATGCTGCTTACCATCATTATTTAGCTTACCAACACTTTCCAGATACAGCAGGTAGAAACGTGGCGGACGAAAGAATGCTTGAACAAATGGACGCCATTAAAGACCCAACGATTCGTGAAAAAATTGAACGCGGTATCATAAAGCCAATCCTATCTACGACGGCAAAGTTGGGTTAGGGTATAAGGGGGAAAAAGTCGTGGCTAAAGAACTACAATGGACTGATCAGCTTGCGGACGAACTGCGTAGACCCGTTATAAAACGTTTTAGAAAAAAAATAGTCGTTGCCCATGGCATTGAGAAAATATGGGCTGCTGATTTAGTGGACATGCAAGCTTTTGCTACGTTTAATGGATGTGTAAAATACTTGCTCACAGTTATTGATGTATTTTCAAAATATGGCTGGATTGTTACATTAAAGAGTAAAACCGGAGTTGAGGTTGTGAAGCATTTCACAACATATTTAAGGAAAGGCGACCCCAAAAGTTGTGGGTCGATAAAGGAAAAAAGTTCTACAATAAAAATGTGATGGCGTTGGGAGTCGAGTTGCATTCCATAGAAAACGAAGAGAAAAGTTCCGTGGTAGAGCGGTGGAACAGAACAATGAAGGAAATAATGTTCAAATACTTTTCAGCCAACTCTACCAGAAAATATGTCGACGTCTTAGATGATATGGTCAATGCTTATTTATAACAACACAAAGCATTCATCCATCAAAATGACGCCCGTTGATGCTAGTGATAAAAAGAACGAAAGCGCTGTCTGGTTCAATCTGTACTCCAAAAGCCCTCAAAAGTACGGTAAGCCAATATGTAAAGTCGGCGATAAGGTGAGAATCACTAAGAAAAAGGGAATATTTGAAAAAGGATATACGCCTAGATGGTATGAGGAGGTGTTTACAGTGTCTCAAGTTTAATATAAAGATCCACCGACGTATAAAATCAGTGATCTTCATGGCGAGGAAATACAGGGTACGTTTTATGAACAAGAGCTACAAAAGACGAGTCAAGAAGTGTTTAGAATCGAAAGAGTTATTCGTAAACGCGGAGACAAGTCGTTAGTAAAGTGGCTCGGTTATCCCGACTCGTTCAATTCATTGGTGGACACTCAAAGTCTTATCAACTTGTCATAGGGATCCTGTCTACCTGTAAAGTTAGTTAGATATGTGTGTGCGTGCGCGGCCGGCCTCATCCCGAGATGGTGCCAGAGCCCAGTCGTATATACGTGTTTATACGCGCATGGGGTCACGCCTTAAACCCATCAGTTTGCATGACATTTCTCGTTAATATCATGCTCATTTCAAATTTTGAACGTACACGAAATGTTGCCCAACGTGAACCAGATTCAACCCGTACACGAAATGTTGCGCAACGTGAGCCAGACGCCCCAATACCACCCCTCTACGCGTATGGTCAGGCCTCAAACATCAGTTTCCAATACAATCGTGGTCAATTTCATGGTCCAATTTCGAAATGAGCCAGCTGCAGAGTCGTATACGCGTCTGGTCAAGCCTTTACCATCAGTTTCCGATACAATCGTGGTCGATCTCATGGTCAAATTTCGGAATGCGCCTAGCCGCAAAGTCGTATACGCGTATGGTCACGCCTTAACCAGCATTTTGCAAGAAAATCGTGGTCGATCTCATGGTCAAATTTCGAAATAAGCCAGCCGCGCACTTTTTATACTACTTAATTCGTATATTTTTATAAACTTCAATGCAGAGTAGTCTCCCTTGGTAAAATTGAATCACAATGGGGAAACCAAAGATATCTAAAAAATAGTTCCGGGAAAACAGTGAAATTTATCGTTATTTTTCATTGTTTCAAACAGTAAAATATCAGTTTTAATTCACTGTTATTTCTCTATAAACCATCGGAAAGAATAAAATAAACTGTGATTAATTTTGTCCAATGTTATATTTAACCTCAAGTCTCTGTACACATATTTGGCTGATCAAGCGTAATGCATTGCAAACAACAAGGTGAGATAATCGATCTAGAGAGTTATATAATTATGACGGGACCAATAAAGCATCAGAATTATTCGGAATGACTGCTCGCAGAATTATTCGGAATGACTGCTCGAAAGTAAAGTGCGTATTTCTTTTGTTTCTTTTTTCATTCACTTTTAATAGAACTATTTCAAGACTTTCAACCGACACACAAATTATTTGTAAAAAGGCTGATTAAAGTTTATAAGTTAGATAATCATTATATTGTGTAAATTGCCACAACGTTCTGGTCAAACAATTAATCTTGCAATAAATTGCCTGCCACTGCCAAGTATATTCCTTTCTTTCTCGATTGTTGTTTTTAGTTAATTAAGCACGGGTTATAAGAAAACTAGCTTGCTGTAATACATAGTGCTTTAAAATTATTGTGTTCTAGTCAACATCTTTACCAAGACGGTGGTTGCATTTGCGAAATTATTTATTATTGCAAAACGGCACTTCTTCTTTCCGCTTATAAGAAACAGTGCTAGTGGATATTTCTGTAACAGTGCGACTACGTGATTATGTCGTTTCTAATCGCACTACTTTACATATATATTCATATCAGTCATAACGGGTAAGTTTTTCTGTTTTCTTGAGTTTTTTGCTAGAGGACGACGTTAGGCTCATTGAAAATACTATGTTCTTAACATTTTTTTCTACAAACAACAAAATGTAAAAAATAATAGATCTCTAATTGCTTCAAACAAAACTTATTTCTGTTCGCAAATACGAATTGTGGGTCAAACTTTCGTATTTCATAAGTAAATGAATATTAGTTACATCAGTTTAAACTTAAGCCTCTGGTTATTTGATGAATCGTAGGACTTTTTCGTTACAGCATATATTGCGTAATTTCATTAGTATATCAAAAACAAACAGCTAAACACGCACAAAGCCCTGACAAAAGTATAAATATACTCAAAACAAGGACAAGATGGACGCGTGAAAAATAAACTGAAACCAAACACACATACCCTTTAAATGTCTTCAAAATATTTCAAGTCTTAATGCTGGAAATGCTTACAATCGATGGAAACATATAGGTTTAAGTAGTATTAATATGTATGCATAGCCGTTAACGCGAAGCATACAGTATAACATTCAAAAATAACACTTACCTTGAGTTCTCGTACAATCGCCGTATTTCAGTTTTCAAGCACGAATCGGGGCATTCAATGAGGAAATTTCTAAGTCGCAGATACTTAAATCAATACAACAATCGATTAGGGTGACTTGGCAGAGATAATAAAAAATATAGTTATCATTGCACAACCGAAATATCGATTATGTCAGCATGTCTTCCATGAACGATTTAGAACGAGCAGTTATCTACAAATGCGTATCGGCTTCCTAGTTGTAGCTCTTAAATGTCGGATCTACATTGATAGTGTGATCTTTTTATTATCATTCTAACAGTTCATAGTTCTTTACAAAGTGATTATTTCAAAACACTGTATTTATTTATCATTAATTGTGCATAAGCTGAGCATTACGCATCAATATAATTAGAATCAGCCTAAGTGTTTAATCATATTAGTGATTTTTTAAGGACTAGAATGGTTTACAACACATATTGTTTTAAAACTGATTTTGTAAAATTTGTCTGTAGTAACGGTGAATTTCTCATCAACGCTAAATACCGAATTCACGGTTATATCATTTAAGTGCGAGTCCATATCGCCATTGTTTGAGCCCTTAGCGTTAGTGCGCGAGTCCATATTGTTCGTATGCGTCTCCGTCTCGTCATGGAGTGAACCATATCAGTACACATCGTCAGAATATATCGTCCGTTTACAAATTAATATAGTTTGTGTGGAAATCTATTAAATTGATGTGCGATCATTATGATCGTAATGCGTATCGTAGTGCGTATCGTCGGTGCTCGCGTCCATATCGTGTGTGACTCCATATCAACGGAGTGCAAATCTATATCATCGGTGTGCCAGTCAATATAGTCGGTGTGCGAGTCCATATCGTCATCGTGTGCAAATCCATATCGTCGGTGTGCGAGTCCATATCGTCGGTGTGCGAGTACATATCATCGGTGTGCGAGTCCGTATCGTCGGTGTGCGAGTCCATATAGTCGGTGTGCGAGTCCATATCGTCGGTGTGCGAGCCCATATCGTCGGTGTGCGAGTCCATATTGTCGGTGTGCGAGTCCATACCGTCGGTGTGCGAGTTCATATCGTCATCGTGTGCAAATTCATATCGTCAGTGTGCGAGTCCATATCGTCGATGTGCGAGTCCATATCGTCATCGTGTGCAAATCCATATCGTTCGTGTGCGAGTCCATATCGTCGGTGTGCGAGTCCATATCGTCGGTGTGCGAGTCCATATCGTCATCGTGTGCAAATCCATATCGTCAGTGTGCGAGTCCATATCGTTGGTGTGCGAGACCATATCGTCGGTGAGTTTGTCCATATCGTCAGTGTGCGAGTTCATATCGTCTTTTTGTGAGACCATATCTTCGGTTTGCGAGTCCATATTGTCGGTGTGCAAGTCAATATCGTCTATTTGTGAGTAAATTTCTTCGGTAAGCGAGTTCATATCGTCGGTCAGTAAGTCCATATCGTCGGTGTGCGAGTCCATGTCGTCGTTGGGATAGTCCGTATCGTCTGTGTGCGAGTCGATATCGTCGGTGTACGAGTACATATTGTCAGTGTGCGAGTCCATATCGTCGGTGTGCGAGTCGATATCGTATGTTTGCGAGTCAATTTTGTCGGTGTGCTAGTCCATATCGTCTGTATGTGAGTCAATATCGTCGTAATGCGAGTTCATATCGTCTGTTTGTGAGTCCATATCATCGGTTTGCGAGTCAATAGTGTTGGTGTGCTAGTCCATATCGTCTGTATGTGTGTCCATATCGTCGAATAGCGAGTTCATATCGTCTGTATGTGAGTCCATATCGTCGAAGTACGAGTCCGTATCGTCTGTATGTGAGTTCATATCGTCGAAGTGCTAGTCCATATCGTCTGTATGTGAGCCCATATCGTCTGTATGTGAGTCCATATCGTCGGTGTGCGAGTCAATATCGTCAGTGTGCGAGTCAATATCGTTTGTTTGTGAGTCCATATATTCGGTGAGTTAGTCTATATCGTCGGTTTGCGAGTCCACATCGTCTGTGTGTTAGTCCATATCGTCGGTGAGCGAGTCCATTTCGTCGTTGTGCTAGTCCATATCGTCGATGTGCGAGTCCATATCGTCGGTGTGCGAATTCATGTCGTCGGCATGCGAGACCATTTCTTCGATGTGCGAGTCTATATCGTCAATGTGCGTTTGTATATGGGTCAATAGTGTTGATAAACTCCATTGTGGGTGAGTCAGTGGAGTAAGTGCGCAACGCAATATCAGTTTTTAGAGTCTCGTTTGCAAAGTTATCTGTTTTTAGATCTGAATTTATGTTTCTAGTATATCCCTGTTAAACCCGAGAGAGCTCGCTGTGCTACGTGCAAATGCTATTTTAGGGATTATGTTCGACATACCATTAAGACCATCCCGACTGTACTGATATGACGTTGACTAACTATGGCATATCTTGTAATTTTAATTGGTCATCACACCCTTATCCCATTTGCAATCGCGAAAAGATGTGTGCATTTTGAGTAACTAAGATACATTTATTTTCGAAAAAAATCACACAAGATCAGCATTGCGAATAGTCTTATTTCTTGAAAACTCTAAAAGTTACAGAATCGCTCCTTTGGTGACTCCTTAAACCAAAACTGTTAGTTTCTTTGGCTAAGTAGAATGGATTATGTCATGCACAGCGCTTGACAGAACTGATTCTAAACCTTCAAACAAATACAAACAATCTATAATCCTGAAGTTTTGTCAAAGTCCGGTTTTATTTTATTTTTAGTAATGTGAAAGATTAGTTACAAAATATTGTTGGTTAGAAAATGATGATATGCTGTTTTGCTTGGATTTGTGCGACTGAGCATATACCGGTAATTTAATCAAAGCGCTGAAGGCACTGAAGTGTTCGCTATTGCATAATCTTAGGCACACTTCAGTTTTCAAAATTATGTTATACATGTAGCTTTTTATATCGCAAGTTTGAAATGAACACAACCCATTACAATTCATAAAGAGTGTATCTTAAAGCACAGGTCGAGATGTGTGTGCACTGTTTATCCTCATATTTATGTTATAAAGATAACGTAGACAAAATAACAACAATATGTCTCTTTTAAAACAATTGGTTGCTGCACTGGCAACCATCTTTAAAAAATTGTGGACTTACTAAAAACTAACAAGCCTATAATAATGTACATGTTGTGTTCTGTGTATCTAATACTGTATCTATTTTCTTATTATCTTTAAATTATTGAGCAACAATTTTGCCAACATGACAGACTTTTAATGCAGCATTAAGCCCCGTTTTGGCTGAAATAATGTACATATTTCAATGATAAGCTGGCAAATGTCATCGCACAAGCTGTTATATAAATACTAGACTGGCCTATATCGTTGAACAAGCTCTTAAACCTTATACATGCTGTCTGATACAGTGTAAACAGACAGTGGTTATCTTTGCTAGCTGCAGTTGTCGTCCCTAGCGTAGTTAAAGAATACTCATTTTCAAAACTGCCTCTCTACTTTAGCGTGAGCTAACGCTCACACTAAATAAGCATGAATAGTGCTTGGTCATTTGGCGACGAAAGCATTTTTTTAGAGGTACTTAAACCGTGTATTATGATACCAATGCAATAAGTTAAATGTCGTTTTATTTCCCACTCGTTTTTATTATAATATAATAAATTGCATCGCTCAAGAGCGGGTTTAGGTAATAAACTTCGTTATAACTTGTTCAGTGGTATATATATGCTAGAGCTCGAAACCACCGCGGGAATCAATGTTTTTAATAAATCAAACTTTGTAAAAGAATTTTGCATTGATTAATAAGGATAATTATACCCCAAAGACACCAAGTACCGGTTCTTGGCCCAGGAAACGGACTCGAGAGCGTTTATATAAGCCTAAGGCTTTCGATGCAATCGAGCTTAAATAAATAGGTTTAAACTAAACTAAACTAATAATAATATTTTTAAATGATTGAATAAAAAATTGATACTATTTTAATGATATTAATTGCATCAGAATTAAGGAAACACACACAAAACGGGTGATGTTTACAAAAATTATGCTTGAAAAAGTTTATAAAGACTTGTAGTAAACCTGTTTATTAATGACGCCATACCTTGGTTCCCACGAAGGACTGGGAAACAAAACAATAGGACCCATAACACAATGACGCCAATAACGTATTTATTGTATAAAAACTTATGAACAAAAGCGAAAATATTGAGTACAATTCGCCACACACAAAACGCCCAGGTATATTTTTCTTGTGATACGTATATACATTTAATGTAGCATTTGACGAGCTGTTATGTTGTTCAAGCAAATATCATCGCAAGAATTAATGAAGCGTGGCAAAAAAAATCCGATTTGCATTGATATGTTTAAAGGGTCAGCGTAAGCGTTCAACTATCGTCTCTGTCTGTATTAAAGTAAATCTTAATAAAATTGATGGTGTGGGGTTTCAACACTATGCTAAGCAATTTAATATAAACGAATGCATATAGAGTTTGCTTTGTGTTGCTTTTTTTTGCAATAAATATAGCATGCATTATAAGGTGTTATCAGAATAACCACACCGCCTGTGTGACGTTTGTGTACATATCACAGAAACACTATCCGAAAAAGGCATTGATACGCGGATAAGAAACAATAATTTTTCACCGGAGATATGTGACCCAATTTAAATGAAAGCAACAAAATAGAAGCATATAAAACTAGGTGAGTAAATTAGCAAACGTGCCTTTCCCGTTTAGAAGAATAAGAACGGTTCGGTTGCAATAAGACGATGATGAATAACATTCTTAGGTGTCAATCAGAATATATTGGCAAAATTTTCGATTCTGCAAATATAAACCGTGTATATAATAATGAACATCCTTTACGCAAGATTAAGTGGCAGAAGTAATTGGCAGAGTTTTAAACTTCAAATACACATCGAAGCAGGGCGATATTACAATTGATATCCGCAAATTTTTAAACATGCTTTTGTAGATTTGTAACCTCTTCCATGGTCACCATCAACAGACCACCTTGATGCGTATGCATGTGAAGCCATCATTTGTCGTTCCTCGAAAAGTTCATAAATGGTGACCATTTAGATGACAGCGGCGAAAACAATTGCATTATACTATCAATGACCTATGTAATTATCGTTAATCAATGTTTGATACAAACAAGCCATGCTCAGTCAACAACAATAGTCGATACTTTTTTCAAATGGGGATTTGAAGCTTTCCAATTGCACTTTGTCATGTGAATTTGCTCCCTATGGGAGCAAAATGTTCACTACAATCTTGTGTCGCTTGGGTCTCTATGAATCTATTCATTTCGGTTTGGAACTAGACGCGCTGCTAGCTAGAGCACTCGACTATTCGACGACGAAGCTTAATCCACTCGTTAGCATTTTAAGGCAATAAGGTTTGGCATGCGGTGTGGGATAATCTTTACAAAATAAGCTCCGATAAACATGGCTCAATGTAGTTAATAGAAATGCTGGTATCATGTGTCATGATGATCCATCTTCCGTAATGAAACGCTCGTACACATTAAGGGTGGGGTCGGACTTTTTATAAAAAAGTACCAGATTTACTTTTGAATAAGTGCTATTATACACTGTGAACATGTTAAAATGCGGCATGAACAGCCCTCCAACGACACCATCCACACTCTATTAGCGCTATAAAAGATGCCACTGTTTGTTTGTTTGTTAACAAATACACATTTTATTTGTTATTGATGGCTTCCTACAATTAAATTGATATCTAAAGACAGTGAGTGTTATTTGCTCAATGTAAGAACGTTTAAGGCATTAACTTTTGGATAAATGATCTTTTTGCGTTAAAATTACTGTCTTGAGTAAGTTGAAGGAATGACAGGTGGTTTATTAAGACTTACACATAAATACATCTTCTTTCATACATACCGTATGGAATAAAGTAAAGTCACTTGTCGTCATACTATAATGTTGACAAAATCGTTAGTGAAACATATCGAGGACTTTGAAATTTCAAAATAAAATAAGAACATAAATCAAACAAGATCTGAGAAACAGCGAAATATATTAATTTCAAACGCAATAACGGTAAACCGTAACTTTTCATTAACTAAGATATATATGATATAAATGTGAAGAAACAAAATCAAAACAAAATACACTTCAACACCGTTATTCCAAAGTCGTCGGGACCGTTAAAAAAACTTCGGATTAACGATAATTCGAAATATACATTTGACAGCAGACTTCTTTGATTCCTTAAAAATAAAACGTGGAAATCGCATGGTTCGGTCACACGCTTACTTTAAAACGTAAACTAGTCAGATAGCAATATATTTCTACTCGTAACAAACGGGGGAATAAAACAATTCTTTTTCTTGTTTTTATTTTTCTGTAATTACAGAACACATACAATTAAAACGAATAGCACAAATTATCAGACATACATACATATGCATACATTTTCGGAAATGAATTAACCTTTTTTTTTAATAATACGCGATGTCTCTCTGAACACCGGCGTTCGCGCAGACGACAAAGGTGTAATTATCGGCTTTTGACGCGCCACGACAAAGGTGTGAAATTACGCTCAGTATTTTGCAGTGGTTTGACTTCGGATTAAAGATTGATAATAAGGTGCGAATTATAGTGTTGGGACCGACAGAATCACTTCGAATTAACATAACATATATTTATTCTGGCATAAAATAGCACAATGCATACTTATAGCCAACAATAGAATTATAGCGTGAAAAGTGAGAGGAACATGAAATATTACAAACATCAATCTGAAAAGGTTTAACATAGATGTAAGTGCTGTGCAAGCAAAATTTGCATAGTACATAGAACATAGTACAATAACAACAAACATGTATTTCCATGAAGGTGACTTAGAATTTCAAACAAAATAGACAATATCTATTGCGACAAAATGTTGCTGTATAAATATAAAATGAGTTACAAAAAGTTCATTACACATATCGATAAGAGTTATGTTTGCGTTAAACGCAATATGATCTTAAGAAAATTATATAAGTTAGTTGCACATATCAATGACGGCTTTATTATAAATAATAACTTTATGATTTAGCGTACTTTAAACTATCTTCTTATACATGATGCAAGAGACATTAGTGTGCTTTTTAATTAGGGTACATTCGGAGTAATAAGAGTTCGTGATCTTGTTGCATAATATATGTACTTCGATAAATTGTTTATTACTTTAGTGGATTTTGACGACATAAGAGACCGGAACTTGTTTATTGATGGCCAGTGACAGTAATATGGTTTCAAATATTGTTTTCTGATTGTGGTATAAGCTGGACATACAAGTAAGAAGTGGTATTCACTTTCGATTACCTTCATATTACAATATTTGCACAATCTATTTTCTTTTGCGATATTTTCATGTCGTCCTTTCTCAATCGCAAGATTGTGCGCGGATATTCTAAAATGAGTTAGGGCAATTCTAAATCTTGTTACGTTTATGCTATTAAGATATGTCTCGAATTCAAAATCTTCCTTATAGGTGCTATAGGAGGCTAGTCGATTCGAATTATTAATGTTTGAGTACCACGACTGTTTAAAGATATCATATATTCGATCTGATATAATTTTTAGGTCATAATCATTTGGTAAAACTTCGTTTTGATTCCACCAGATATGTGCTAGTCCAATATTTTCTAGTAGAGATTTTATTTCAAAGGCCCAGTTTTTATTTCCGTATGTGATATTTTCATCAGCATCCGCTTTTAACATATGATAAATATTTCTTGTTAGTAATTTGTTATTTGGGTTTATTGTTTTTATCCAGTATTTAAGTACTTTTAGTTTTTGTTTTATAATAATTGGGTACCTTCCTAATTCTCCATATAGACCATCTGAATTTGTTGATTTTCTAACCGTAAGGATTTTCCTGAGAAATTTTCGGTGTACTAGTTCTATATCGTTACTTTCTTTCAAACCCCATATTTCCGCTGAATATGTTAATTTTGTACCTACAAGACTATCAAATAAGTTGCATTTTTCTTTAGTGCTTAGTCCTAACTGATTGAAAACGATAAATAGGTTATGGAGCGCTGACTGTGAGTGTTTTGCAATATGTTTCTGTGTTCTATTCCAATGGCCGTTTTTAAAGAGATGCACACCGAGATATTTAAATGAAGTGACAGTTTCTAGTGTAACGTTGTTAAACACAAAATCATAATTCGTATGCCTTCCCGAATTTATGTTTGCTTGGTTTTCAATCAAATAAGATTTGAATTGTTCGGCTTTTAAGACATCCCATGGGATTTTATAGTCATCGTTGTTTGGTAGTGTACAAGTAGGTATTTGGTGTTTAGACTCTAGGCAAAATACTAGTCCCGAATGGTCCGAAAATTCATTTTGATCTAATATATCAAAATGCGAAACGCAGTCAAAATCTCGGCTACTTAATAAAAGGTAATCTACAACGCTACTCCCACTGTATGAATGAAATGTAAATTCCCCGATGTCGCGGTCATTATGTAGTCGACCGTTACCGATTATAAGTGAACTTGATTGACAAAACTCGATGAGGCGTTTACCGTGCGCATCAAGCACGTGATCTTTACTTACTCGCGGCGGGATGTAAACATTGTTTTGTAATGTCACGTCATCATCGATATATCGATCAAAATCTAAAACATCGCTCTCATTCGAGGTTCTGCTGTTTAAATCGCCTATAATTATAATATCTTTCCGTGGATTTTATATCGTTCTATATCGGATTCTATGATTTCAAAATAATCAATATCGCTGCTATTGAGATTCGAGATTTTTGGTGGGATGTATGCATGACATAAATACACATCTTGATCAAAGTTAAACATAGTTTTACAACATTTTATCCAAAATATACCTAATTTATTTTTATCAACTATTTTAATTTTGTTTTGTAGATCATGTTTATAATATAATGAGATACCTCCACTGTATCGTCCTTTTGTGGTGTTTGCACTTTTATTTCCTAGCATATGTTCACTTTTAAACCCATTGATGTCCAGATTGACACACGTGTTCGAGGATAGCCAAGTCTCTGATAAAAATATAATGTCATATGATGTTATTTCACTTAGGAAATCTGGATCATTTATTTTGCGAGCAAGTCCGTAAACGTTCCACGACAGGAAGCTGATGTCCTTCTCATGCTGTCCCTATTGGCTAATGTTGATGACGTTTCCGTTGACGTACTTATGACGTAATTCATTGTTGATGTAGAGCTTGTTTCCTACCATACGCGTTTTTTCCCCTCTGGATTCCGCTTCCTTGGCGAGGGGATGCAGAGCTTTTCTGGCCTCTCTGATTTGTTGTGGCCATTGGACGCCGACTCCAATGTTACGCTTCGTCATTTCCGCTTTGATTTCTGGGTCGAACGATTTTTGACGCACTGTCTCTCTGTCGTTGTATCTATGGAACTTGGCGACGATAGGCCTCGTCCCTCTATTTCCTTTTGGGCCAATTCTGTGTACCCTATCGAATACCATGGTTTGTGTATCAATTTTCAGGACGTCTTGGATGAGTGTTTTAACTAATGTTTCGCAGTTTTCATTAGCTGTGTCATTTGTTTCGGTGATTCCGTAGAACATTAGATTTTCCCTCATTGAGCGACTTTCAAGGTCGACTAACTTCTCGTTTATCAACTCCTCTTTGGAATCATAGTCGTCTATATGTTTTTTCATAAATTAACGATTTCTTCGGTTTAACGAAGTTCGGATTAACAATGAAATTTTAATTAAACAAACAAGAATCAAAATCGGGACCAGAAAAATACTTCGAAATAACGGTGACTTCGGATTATCGGTGTTCGAAATAACGGTGTTAAAGTGTAATTAAAAAATATAAATGTTTAGAAGTTGACATATATTTATTTGAATTTCAGTATAGATACAAGTGGATATAGATAAAGCTTTACTTACATTTTTTACATACATGAATCATTTCACATTAACATGTTGATGTCAGTAAATTATGGAACTTGACAACATTAAGTTTACACATTTGATGTATTTTGAAAACGGTAGCAGCAAAGAAACACAAATAAAATGGAATTCATCTTCTATGTCTCGTCGATTATAAAAATCTAAGTAGTATTCATATTCAAGACAAGTTTAAACATATCTAGAATAGAACTTCTTTTTCATACGATCAAACCATTTTTGCTTATAGGTGTCAACAATTTTGTATTTGAAACCAATTATAAAAGCATGACTATTTGTTGTATTTGTTGTTTTTTTCCCAAATAAATAAGAAAATCAATATTCATTTAAAAATAGTTTAACGTGTACAACCTTTTTTAAATATTGATCACACTCATTCAATAATTGGTTATACACAGTTTGAGTACAAATATTTTAGACGTTAAAATGTGTACATACCTAACTCTCCATGTTCTGAAGATTTACTAGTGTTTATTTAAATATTAAGTAACATTTTGCCAAAAAATGTGTTAGATCTCTTTGGATCTGGTAAAATACCATATTTCAGGGGCATCATAAAATTTAACTTACAAATATTCAAACATCTGACAAAAGTATCGGTTTAGGATCATACTGCCTAATTTTCTAAAGCAAAATTATGGCCTTTTTAATAAATGTTATTGATTTGATGTTTAACCACCAATTTTTTGTATTGACCTTTTGCCATGAAGAATTGCAATACATTTAAAGGTAATCTCAACGGTTATGTACTGCCTGTGGTGCTCCACCTTTAAAGACCATGTAATTTGCAAATAACAATACAATTTAAGATAAGTTTTTTTGTTTAATCCAGATTGTTAGCTAATTTGTAAACAAAAGTTCCAAATCTTATAAGTTGTGAGAAAAGAGGATTTGATCGACAGCATAACTAAAATATAAAGAATATGTGTTCACGAATTTATAAAAGACTTAAAATTATTATACCCATGCTCGATTATTCTAAATTATTTAGCTTGTATACAAGCTTTATACTTTTTCACCATAATACACTATTGTATATTCTATGAAAACTTTTAGAAGATCAAAGTTAACAACATAAGTTTGTTTTATTTGAAATATTTTGTATATTATAAGCCAAGATATAAATGACATCAGTAGGTTAACATACTTTTCAAAATCTTAACTTTGTGTCTGAAATTTTAATAATATTTTAACAAAACGTTTCGATGCGTGTATTTTGATTTCTGTAAACAATTTTGGAAAACAGCTAAATACTGTCTTCCCTTAAAAATTTATAAAAACATCGCCTATTTATCCATTGCAGTTTTCGACTGGTGTGAGTGAGGAATTATCAGCAAGCCATTGACCACTTCAGCATATGGAAAGTTTTGGGCTATATTGGTAATCATCCATAAAACATAATGTTCATTCAACTAATGTAGTTTACTAAATAAGTAAGTTGTGTACAGAAATTTAACGAGATTGTTGACGTTGATTCCAAAATAGATAAGTACACATGATAAAAACACATGAAAATTATTGAATTGAAAGAGACCTTAAGCTAGCATATGTTTCTGGCGTTGATAATAAATAAGTTTAATATTATTAGAACAGATAATCTTGATGATTGGAAAAAGTGATGGCATTTACATTAAACATGCAGTTTAATTGTTATTTAGTCTGTTAGTCGTGAAATTCTTGATTTAAATTGAGAAGTATTGTTTCTTGTTTGATTTATTTTTTAGCAGTCACATAAACAACCAGGCTATGTTATATGTATCTTTTACACCCAATATTGCTGCTTCTTCCTGCATTTGCACGATGATGATCTGAAATATTAACTATATGATGCTATATTCTTATATCTGTTTGTTAAAAGAAAGGATGTAGTTGACACCTGTTCGTAATTTTATTTTATCGTTCCTAAAATATTGTGAGTCTCTTGCTCTGGTCTCCTTCCTGCCATTGAGTTACTAAATGGTAATACAATTGAATGCGTTTTAATTCCCTTTAGCATTGTTTAATTTGAGTTGCAATGCTATGATGTTAGATTTTATTTACACGTATATGTATCATGAATATTGCTGGGCCAAGTGAACACGCTAAAACCGGTTTAAACCCCAATGCTTGCCATTGACCGTTCTAAGGCGGTGACCCCAGCTTCGATGTGTGTATGTTGTTTCGCATTGTGCTGTTTCGTACTTTTTTGGCAATTGGTCGCAAAATAAAGGACCAACACATTGTATATATTAATAAGAATGCAATACTGCTCCAGCAGCTGGAGTTACACTTATTTATATTGAGATTTCGAACACATCGTTTATCAATAGAAATGTATCAATCAATGCTGTTTACATGTTAGTTATAACATGAGTTATAAAACAATAAACAGGTTACATAATAAATTATAATTTACTACTAGATTTGTTTATCCATGTGATGTTTCCAACTGGATTTCCATCCACGACGCACGTCAATAAAACGTGAGCATTATCGATTGTCTCTCGAATGTTTGCACGCGGTGGGTCTATATCTAATGTACGTGGACAAAACGTAAATCAACGTCTAACAGTTTGTTCTTTCTTGGGTATTTGTTTCACGATATGATAGCTATGTATCTTATAATGATATCAATTAATAGCATAGCTGTATATTCGTTCATCAATGCGAGAACAAAGTGGAAATCCGGTACGTACATGGGTAGTTAATAGTAGCAATCGACGAGGCCCCATAACGATACTCGTCGCCACTTTGAAGGGCTTGTACTGTGCACTTTACAACCAGACCATTCCATGTCATGTTGGCAATAATTGCACCAGTTAGTCAACTATGTACATTTCTTTGATGCGTCATATACATCTCGCTGCAGCGTTTCGCGAATGATATCCTCATCCAGATTGGCCGCGGTCTTCCGTTCCCAGGTACACAAGTAAATGTTAAAGGCAGACTTGAGAGTAAAATTTGCGTTTGAACCGGTAACAAAAATCAATGTGACTTCGCTGATGGTGACGTCCGAAAATGCCACAGCACATAAGTTAAGCGTGTCGTTAAAGACAACGCTGCCAGTGACGTACGTGTATACACTCTGTTGGAACCTTTCAAATACTGGTTCTTTGTGGCTCCAATCCACATTGAGACATTTTTGTAGGATGACAAACATCGAATTCTTCCTCCAGGTTCAATTCAGACACACAGAGTACATCATCCAACCGTGCATAAATAGTCGAGCGCAGATAAACCTAAGAACTGCAGAACGCTTATATAAATGACATGTTGTATTTGTTCTAAATTGAGTAGAAAATTAATGTGCATAGTTGTACATCAAAGAAAAATGCCATTTGTTAAATGGAAGACAAGAAAATAAACGGTTCGGAAACAATTCCGAAAACGCGAACCAATCTCCTTTATCTAATTCTGAAAGTATCTGCATCGGTAAGCGCCTATATTCCCAGTATGACAGACTTATGTCCCAAATCGAAGCTAATTAGGGTTCAGAAATATCGAATTGCGTGGTTCAATTCTTATGCTAACTTCCGTATCTGGATGATTATGTATTTTTGTGTGTCGTGAAAATCAGAAGAAAATTATTGCAAAAGATCTTAACCTGCAAACATTACATCAAACTGATTATTTGTATGTTTTTCAAATACCTTATCACCATAACTTATCTAATTGTTGACGCAGGTTTTGCAAAGAAATAGTAAAAAATAAAAGTTCAAATAAACGGACTTGTTAACAGAGAGACAAAATTAATATATAAAAAATGGCATAATTTATAAAAAAATACATAAATTAGTACATGCATTTATAAAAAATACAATCAAAACTTTTGCTAAAAAATGTTTTATTACAAAAAGTGGTGTTGTGTGTGCAAACTAGTCATAATTGAACATGCTTCATGAATTCAAACATTAACTCACCCACTTGAGCTACACTGACCGCATTCAGCAAAAAACTATGCGACTCAAAAGATATTCCATTTATATTTACCGTCGTTTTGTTAAGATGGGTTTCAATAAACGTGTTCAATACATGTACTTTTAAAACACCTTACCTTCCAGCTTCACTAGAACTTTATCTTTTGATGTATGATTGTTATAAACGCAAATATCTTTTGAATTGTATAAATGCGCGACGAATTACTTATTGTGAACGAAAGGCGCATATCCGTGGCGTATGTTTTTGACGTTGGGAACACCTACAAACATGTAACGCTTAACTACATCATTTTTATCCGATACGATATATAATCGAAAAGATCAAACGCTCCTTTTTCAAAGATCTGTTCTAAACCAGATTATGAAGCGACGAAGTTCGATGACGCGGAAATAAATACGACACGATGCACGATAAACGGTGGTCCCCATTGCTGGACTGTTCAACAGAAGTATAGTGTACACATGTATATACTTTGAAATAAATCATATGCACATTTTGCAAATATTCGACGTACACATATATAAAAAAGCCCAATTCATTGACCATACAATTATCCCTTCCCAATTGAAATAAGTTAATTACTAGAACTGATTTCCGTTACATTAACGAAATTCAATAAGGAAAATATTCCTAAATTAAAAACAAAGAATGTGTGTACATGCTTCTCATAGACCAAAATGTTAAATATCGGTATACATGTATGCAATTAATTCAGGAAATTCGATTGAAACTTGACCTTATACAGTTTCGAAATTATTAGAATGTAACGTAGTATGTATAGTAAGACTAACAGCCATAGAGGTAAATCTAATTTGTCATTCTCAATATTCAAAAAATATTTTGATCTCGCGCTTTTGGAATTGTAGAAGGCAAAATGTTAAAAATCATGACCGCCATATTGCAAAATATATTGCCATGAAATGATACTTGTGCATTTTAACCCCAATAATTTAATAAATTAACCAATGTAAACGCAGAAAGTCAATTTCAATACAAAACCTTGTTCATTAAATAAGGGAAATAAAACAAACTTTATCAAATAAAAATTGCTTACAAACTATGTTGCTTTATCAAGTATGTTCTTGAGTGTTGCTCCATAATGACTCTCAAGTTGAAAAGATGACATTTGATGATTGTCCCAATTGTCACTCGTCTCCATTATTGATATTAAGACGATTACCTACTTTAATTTCCTGCAATTTCATTTAAAACGCTTGTTTTGAAACGTTGTTTAAGGATTGCAGGAAGTACAGATCTTGATTTTGTTTAATTTTAATGTAGGACGTACGTACAGCGTGAGTGGTGAGCATTTCGAAGCCCTTCTGAGAGGTCCATCTGCGAACAACTAAGGTGGATTTTCTTGAACGATCCGCAATGCGTTTCATCATAAGTATCCCCCTAGTCTCATTAAATTTAAGAAAATTGAGGCGAATTTCGAATAAAAACTGCAATTTTCTTTTTTCATATTGTAAGCTTACAAATACTCAACTTCAGTGTTGTATTGTTTTTTTATTTCAGAAAAACCGGAGTAAGAATTTTGTTAGTTATGATGACCACGATCCGAACTCACATGCATATAATGTAAATGACAGCTCTAAAATGAAAGGCTTAAAACGGTTAAAACCAGCAAATGTATGAATTGACCATTCTTATGATCACAGTGTTAATCTTGTTATGTCGTAAGGTGGGGTTCTGTTAAAGTAGTGGATAAGATTTAAAACAAAAACACGCTCTCCTGATAGAGTGTGTGGGGTTTTATTGCATCCCATAGAAGACAAAACAGAACTACAGGGTTGCTGGTATCAAGCAACAATCAATACCAACAATCATAATCGCTTATGCAAATGGAAAACCAGTCAAAACACTTATCTAAAACATAGTTATCAATGGATTGTTTCTTATTGCCATACAAATTTGATCCATAGTACATGTCTACCAACAAATAAGAAGGCAAGCCTTCTTCTGGCAAAGAAGAAAACTGTGACTCATTGTAATGACAGTATCAAACTGGAAACACATACAACCGGGTTCTTTACAAATAAAAGAATACTAAATATATAACACCAGGTGCAAATGCAAGATCTTTTTGCAAAATTAGCGATATACCATATGTTTGCCAGATAGCGTTTGATTTAAACTTTTGTTGAACGCAAACAAACTACCGTTAAGTCTGTTCAGGTCAATCCACCCAGGGTCTCTTAATTTTTGCTGAACGACATGCATATGCATTTGTACGTGAGGTTGTTTCAGACAAAAAATTATAGCAAACAAGAGCTTATTCCCTTAAATTAAATGGCAAAATGTAAACATACATGAAATAGCCAAAGATGGGTTAACCGGTTTGAAGTATAAAATAGAATTCTAAAGGTTGGTTGCCATCATACAATAGCTGCCAAAAAGAATAAAATAATTCGCAAATGTAAGGACTTGGATCGGACAATTTTAATATCAGTGCTATTTTAACGTAACGTAATGCTGTCGATGACAAAAGCAATAGTTGGAGCTTCGAACCAGGGAGACGTTGGAATTGATATCCGCAAAAATATTAAACCGTTTAGGCTTATGCAAACCAACTATCATAGCCACCAACAGCAAACTTCCTTGATAGGCATGCAAATAAAGACATTTTTCTTAAATCACTTTTGTTTACCATATATGTTGTGACGGTTAAGTTGCAAGGTGTGAAGACTCGTATCATACTATTAATTGTTTACTTAAGTGTCAAATCATTAATATTATGTCAAACGACATAATGTCATGCACATGGGTGTGGCCTCACCATATGCTTACATGTTTACTTATTTACATATATCACAATTACATGTTGATGTCAATATACCTTGGAACTCAGCAGCAGATCAATGATTGCAGTAGATGCATTTATGCTATTTTGTCGTAGAAAAGAGTAGAAAAGACGGATACACATAATATAATACCATCATCAATAATTACATATATCTAAAAAGAACATAGGCTAAATCTATCAAAGATCTTTTAGGCGTAGTACCAAAGGATTAAAGGAGTCAATAATTCTGCATTTCAACCAAGAACGTTTTTAGAAGTTAAATGTCCAATATAGGTAATTTATCGATTATTTATTGCATTGTAGTCGCATGATTATAGGAGTTCGATGTAAATCGGCATATCCGCTATAGGATTTAGGTACATCTGAAATAATAAAATAAAAACTTATCAAAAGTAACATAATTTAACTATTGTTGAAGGATTTCTTACGTGGCATGTTACTATTTTGGGTTCTCGTCGGGGGGGGGGGGGCAAAAACCATCATCGATAATGACGTTGAAAATATGTACTTCAACTGTAACCATTTTAAGAACTTTTTTATCTTGAATTTTCAGTTAGACTATATCATTTATTCGGTAATGTTGAATTTATTTTAATGGTTTCAGTTTTTGTTACCGGCGGTTAATTCAAACATATTGTATTATTACATTTGAAAAGATTTATAAGCCTGTTCAAACAAAATATAATTATATATGGTCAATCATTCTATACGATATTTATATTGCAAATATACTACTAAGAATTTAATAATATCACTTACCTGATTTTCGTTACTGCTTCTCCTAGAAATGTGGCCAATTTCGGTATATAACTCATTCTTTGCTTCCGAGGCTGTACGATGATATTAAAAATGTAAAAGAAACAAAATTGAAAGCCGTTTAAATAAATTACCACGGTCAAATGCATATAATAATTGTAAGGCACGTATTTTGTGCTTCTTAGAAGAGTTTCCAAATTGGTACATATACGCAACTTTTCTTTACATCACGTAACTGCACTTATTTTGTAACCTTGCAACATGATGGTCAAGTTAATTATTATCATTTTTCAAACCAGTAAATTAACACTTCCATGAATAACCTTTTATTATGATATGTACAATTTTGCTTGAATTAATCATAAAGATGTAAAAGAATTAACAAATGAAACATCTTACCATTTGGAACCAATGGGAGGGGTATTGCAATGTGAGTATTCTCTCTAGAAAATGAACCATTTTTCCACAAATTAAAGGGTATACATTGCCTAAGGTTTCTTTTAATCTTTAAAATTTTATTTTGAAATTGAGGACAGCCATACAAAATTTTTCCAAAGTCTGCATTTTGTCGTTAAAACAGTAGATCATCGTTATTTCTCTTACGCCGCTAAACTGTACTCCTCATTATTTCAAACAATTTTATCAGTCTTTAATTTTGACCTTTTTAATTCAATAACAAGTTTACATTGAACACAACTGTAAGTGTTGTACATGTGCTTTCTACTTTTCTGATAAATAAAGGCGCTTACATTTAAATATGCCAATGTGAAGCAGACCACTTAAAAGAGTATTTGAACAAACAGAAAAAGGTCAAATCATATTTAATGCCTTGAGCTGAAATGTATGAAATTAACAATAAATACATAATTGGGTTTCTACCTTAAATCTTGACGAATTCATATTAGTGAGTACAATCTCATTGTCAATTTGTTTATAAAACTATTTGGACAGTAAATTTATTGAACGAGTCAAAATTTATTGATAAAACTCACCTGGTTTGGTGTAAATTTATTTGTGCATTTTGCTTCCCTGTATAAACAATAAAGATAATTTGTGAATAAACATAAATTAACAAAAATGAAAACAAATACGATAAACAACAATAAAATATATATAAAAACGAGGACACGAACTGATGCTTACTTTTACGAATTCTATGACTGTTACCCACAACGCTAATGACGATGACAAGAATAAGCAATCCAATCAACATGTACAGCCAAGGAAATTCTTTCTGGTGGGAACCCTTCTTCAGATCTTGAAATTAAAATCAGATGATAATAATAGTAATAATAATAATAATAATAATAATAATAATAATAATAATAATAATAATAATAATAATAATAATAATAATAATAATAGGAATAGTGATTAATGAAAAACTGCAGACGTTGTGTGGTTGTTTCCTAATTAGAAAAAGTAACAACACGAACGTTATAAACAAAATTACATGGTTACAAAATCTTTGTAAAACTTCTATGGACGTATTAGTCTTGCCTTCGAGAGGAAACACTGTAGCGATTTCGTCATCCTGGCCAATGTTGTTTGTAGCGACGCATTCGTATACCGCTAAAGACCCATTTATTGGCCGTTGGATATGAAGCTGGCACTTCACTGTGTACGTGCAAATCATAAGGACATTCTGAGCCACTTTGTTTATCCATGTGATGTTTCCAACTGGATTTCCATCCACGACGCATGTCAATAAAACGTTTGCGTTGTTAATTGCCTCTTGAATGGTAGCACGTGGTGGGTCTATGTATAAAATAAGGAGACATAGTGTTTTAATGTCTAACAGTTTGTTCTTCCTTATGTATTTGTATCAAAATATGCTACCAAGGTATCTACTCATGATATCGATTAACAGCATAGCTGTATATTTATTCATTTATACGAAACAAAAAGAAACCCGTTATATACATGTGTAGTTTATAGTAGCAACTGAGGAGTTCCAATAATGATACTCGTCGCCACTTTGAAGGACTTGTGCTGTGCAGTTTACAACCCGACCATTCCATGTCCTGTTGGCAATAATTTCACCAGTAAGTACACTTGTGTACATTCCTTTTACCGCGTCATACACATCCCGTTGTTGTGTTTTGCGAATGATATCCCCATACAGGTGCATAAAGAGATTTGGTCGGGGTCTTCCGTTTCCAGTAACACACGTAAATGTAATAGGAGAACCTTCCACGGCTCCTGAACTATTCAAATACATCGAATATGGCGGCACTGAAAATTAAAATTGCGCCGAAATATATCAAACAATTGAAGTAATCTAACAGGAACTAACAAAGACATCGAAATAAAATGTGGAGTACAGACGTTTTTACCGGTTACATAAATCAACGAGACTTCGCTGATGGTGATGTCCGAAAATGCCACAGCACAAGTGACATTTGATAAGAAAAGCGTGTCGTCAAAGACAACGCTGTCGGTGACGTAGGTATATACATTTTGTAAGAAAGTTTCAATCACTGGTGCCCGGATGGCTCCAATCCACATTGAGACATATCCGTAGGATGACAAACATCGAATTCTTTCTCCAGGTCCAACACAGACACACTGAGTACAATTATCAACCGTGCATAAATGGTCGAGCACAGGAAAACCTAGAACTGAAAAATGCCGTTTCAGATTTTACTTTTATTTGTGATATATTCAATTGAAAAAAAATAATGTACACTGTTGTGCATCAAAAAGGTAATACATGTACCCATACTGTACCAATTTTACATAACATTTAAGTACGCACAGAAAAAAAAAAACGTTCAGAAACCATTTCGACAATTTAATCTCTATCGTAAATCTTATTATTGAAGTGTTTACCTCTGTAGCTGTCGTTGGCACGATCGTTCGCCCAGCGCATATATTCTCGGTATTGAAATTTTGGGGCGCAAAAAGAAATCCATTCGGGTTTAGTGATATCGAATATCGTGACTAAATTTTTTATATTAACCGCCACTTGCGGATATCCATTTCTTCTGTTTTGAAACGTCCAATGCAGTAAAAAGTCGTCATAACCATGTAAATGGTTAAACTGATGTTTTATTCGAGACATTGTCACTGAAATTCGTCGTTGAGGCGATACAAACTCTGTAAAATGAATATAGAAGTTAGATTCAAACTTAGTTACATATTTGCAGATTCACATAAAACATAACAATGTTGTTTTTTTAAATCATGCATTTATTAAAAATTAATAAATTATAATTATGAAACACTCAGTGTCCTTATCCGAATAAATATGAAAATATAATTATTAAAACAGGCGAAAGATCACTCATATGTAACATGTATTAGAAGTTGTGGTGCATGAACATAGACGGATATAACCCAAAACATAAAAGGTGCTGTATAACAGTTCTTACAGGACTTTTAACACGTGTTTAGAAATATTTTCTTACAGGACTTTAACACGTGTTCAGAAATATTTTCTTATTTATGAAATGCAAATACATTAATTTTATAACAAAACTAAATGTTTTAAATAGTTTGTGAAAATGTGTATAATGAAATAAAAGAAACGAAACGAAATAATAATTATATTGGCAAGAAAAACGAATGAATGCAACGTTTCCATTTTTCGCTGTTCCAATCTGAGATTGTAAAGAGCAAAGCTAACCACTGCACAACTGAACCTTTTTTAATTTGAGATGATTTTAAAAACTATGAGGTTATACGCTAATTTGCCAAATTAATTGAAAAGCGTTACAAACGCGTTGTTTTTCCGATTTCAATTGACGAATATTAAACAAAAACGAACCCATAGTTGTGTTTTGGTTAAGTCATCATAAGTGGTATTGCCAATTGTGTTGAACTGAATATTTTAAAACTAACACGTTATGGTTCGCCGTGGCGTTGTGGATAAGGTGTCCGCCAAGCGATCGGGTGGTCACGGGTTCGATTTTCAATCGGGGAGCGTTCTCAAGATCTTCCCCAAAGACACCAAGTACTGGTTCTAGGCCCAGGAAACGGACTCGAGAGCTTTTCTATAAGCCTTTGGCTTTCGATGCAATCGAGCTAAAATAAATAGGTTTAAACTAAAACAAACACGTTACCTTGGAACGCCACTAAAACAGTATCGGTAGACGTGCGACTGTATCTAACAACAATTACTGTTAAGTTGTGTGCTATTTGTTCTTCGAATAGTATCATGAGTGACTCATTGCGGAAGTAGCGCGAAAAGATGTCACCAATGTCTTTTTCGTTTGGGACACCGTCGAACATTATGAAACGCGTTGCAATATCGTTGATATTCGACACGACTTCTGGACTGAATTCGAAATGATTCTTTCCATCTTCAAACGTCTGTTCTAAGCCAGATTGAGAAGAGACGAGGTTCAATGATGCTGAAATAAGTACACGATGCAGTATACATGTGTGAATGGGAACCTTCCACCTGTGGATTATATGGACAATTGAACATGGGAATTAAGACTATCATTTGGAAAATTATACATTAAAAAAATATTCGATTTGCCGATGTAAGAAAGCCATTATAACTGATAATAACAGTTGTTTCGCCAAAGGCACTTTTAAGCCAGACCCGTTAAGAGGGATTCAGGGGCATGTCCTAATGCACCTTTTACTTTGCATAAAAATATGTTTGTGCCTTTTTGAAGGCCGCTTAAAGCGTGTTTTTAAATTAAACACTAAACATCTATAAATCTTCTTTGGTAATTATTATTAAACGATATAACAGCGAACAATCAAAAAGTAACGATTGAGAGTTCAGACATCCATACATTGACAAGATTGTTTAAACAAACACGTGTACAGCCCCGTCACACCGGACTGGCGTCCTTACGGCGACCTAAGACTGCGTTTCTGGAAATTTCTGATTGTCGTAGTAAGGACGCCAATGACTTTTTCGGTAAAAATGCTGTTGTTCGCCTTCCCGTCACACCAGCGTCCTGATTTATGGCGCTCTGTGCGTCCTCACGGCGTCCTTAATACGTCCGTAAAGACGCACTGGGTTCGCAGTAGGAACGCCATAGTCGTAGTAGGGTCGCAATAGACGCCGTAAGGACGTAATGAAGTCGCAGTAAGGACGCCATAGTCGTTCTGAGGATGCAAAAGACGTACAAAGGACGTACTAAAGTCGCAAAAAGGTCGCCGCACGGTCGCCTTGCAGTCAATTATCATTTTCTGTGGGTTTGAGCGGCGACCACACGACGTCCATGGCGATCTTACAGCGACCCTACCACGTCCCTACTACGACTATTGCGACCTTAACAGAACGCCGTAAAAACGCCGGACTTCGGCGACTGCTTTGAACATGTTCAAAGTGGTCGCCGTGGGCTCGCGTCCTGAGCAATTTTCGGCGTCTTCACTGCGTCTTCTTGCGTCCTTACTGCGTTCCTCCGGCGTCTATGGCGTCCTCACTGCGACCTGGGTCGCCGTAAGGACGCAGTACGGACGCCAGTCCGGTGTGACGGGGGTATTATACCCCGTCGAACCGGACAAGGGTCCCAATTGCATTTTTATGGTACTGCGGCTCGTGATGTATTAGCATTAAAATGCTCGCGATGTTTTTGTGCATAAAGAAACTAATATAACACAAAGAACGCCCGAGTTTGCTTACTGACCGCGAGTACTTCTACGGAAAGAACGAAATAAAAAATCGCCGGAGTGACGCCAGGGTGTCCGTGAAACCGTTCTGTAATTGTTCATTGGACGCTCGATCGTCAACGGCTAGCCTACTGCATTTAACAAGTTTGATTGTGATTTTGTAAAACCTATTCACGTCTTGTGCTTGCTTATTACTTAGTCAGCGGAATTGATTTGAACATTTTATGAGGATCTTGTAAAAATATGTACGTTCTGATTTAAATATCAGACGAAGATCTATTGCATAGCTAAGCGTTCATATTTGAACATCTGATTAATATCTGACATCTTACAGCCAACACGTGTAGTTTCCTATAATACTCTTTTAAGTATCAACGTGTACATTTAATGATTATTGATATATCGCACAAGTTAACAGGTCGCCGTAATGTAAATGAAAGAGTGCAAGGCGGTAAAATTTTTAAACAAAAATATACATTATGTTATTATTTTGTGTATGATTCCCGAAATTTTAAAATGATGATAATTTAAATTTAATGTAGAATAATTACCGTATAGTACGATTAGCCTCCATAGCTTCAAAAGACGTTTGTAGTCCTCCATATTCAAAGAGTAAATGATTATTGCGCCGTCGGAAATACTTGAGTCATCATTTCAGTAATCGTGATTCCCACAGTGCAGAAGATTTTTTTCTGAATTGTTTTCATATTAACTCTGTTCACATTAATTACACTTATAAGCACACAGCTTTACGACGCAAAGAGTGCTCTTTAAATCGTTTATTTATGTCGTTCTTATAGTGCTAACATTAATTGATAGGAAAACTTGATGTCTTGAAAATTTTATTATGTCATTGTCGGTTTTTGGAGAGCCATTTTTTATTTTAAGCTTGATGAAGTGATCGTCTCGATTTCTATGTGCAATGAGCATGTGCTGAACAGCATTAATGCCTGTCGCAAGGCATTGTGTATTTGTCGTTTACTGCGATGTCGATAGCCGAAACGTTGCGTTCGTGTCCGACAAAAATAAATTAACCCATTTATGCCTAGCGTCTAGAAAAAAGGCCTTGGCAAACAGCGTAGACCCAGATGAGACGCCGCATGATCCAAAATAAAGGAATATCAACTAAAACCACAAATAAAACTTTGTTTTCTAACTTTGTTTTCTATATTGTTATTTAGAAATATAAATAAGCAACCTTTACTTTCGCAATCAGGATATTCGCCGATATATATATATATATATATATATATATATATATATATATATATATATATATATATATATATATATATATATATATATATATATATATAATATATATATATATATATATATATATATATATATATATATATATATATATTAAAGACATCGGTTGATAGCATGCATTGGGTTTTCTTCACGTCTTGTCCTTTAAGAAGACTGTGTCCACGAACCTGTGCCTCTCCCTCCCCCCCCCCCTCCTCTCTTTCTCTCTCTCTCTCTCTCTCCTCCCTCCCTCCCTCCCTCCTCTCTCCCTCCCTCCCTCCCTCCCTCCCCCCTCCCACCACCCTCCCTCCCCTCCCTTCCCTCTCTCTCTTCTCTCTCTCTCTCTCACTCTCTCTCTCTCTGCTCTCTCTCTCGTCTCTCTCTTCTCGTCCGTCTCTCCTCTCTCTCTCTCTCATCTCTCTCTCTCTCTCTCTCTCCTCTCTCTCTTTTGCGTCCAACACATTTCGACTTATAACGCTGAACTAGTGAAATTTATTAAAGTCAAATAAAGACTTCATAATTTGAACCGTAGACACATTTGCAAATTTTTTGAAAAGGATCCCATTCAGTGCCCCAGAAGCTGATTGGTCGTTGTGCAGTCCAATTGCAGGAACGTAGAAGGTCTTAGTATGGACGTGGTAACGTCGCCGATAATCGCTGCAAAATACTCCAATGAATCGCAGTATGAGCGCAGAAAAAAATGACTATTTGGGTCGTTTTGAGGACGCCAGTCCATTGTGACAGCGGATTTAGGAATATACAAAGGAAAAAAACTTAAAAGTAAATATCTTAAGGCAGCTAAATGTTAACACGTAGGCGAAGCTTGTGTGTTTATGTGCCGTTTGTGCAGTCCTTCCGGAAATAAGGCAGCATATTTAGATTGAGCGTGTGACCCAGCCCATCTTGTTTCCTAAAATGTTGACTATCTAGATTCATGACGGTTAAGACAATTTCTTTATTAACACTGTAATGGCCATTTTATTAACACTGTAATCACCCCAGGAAACCCGATACCTTGCGGGTCGTGTAATACCATAGGGGACAGTGCTGTGTATTTTGGCATGAATTTACGTAGGGTAAGTAAATTGGAAAAATTAATTTTGTCAAAGTCCAATTTGAAACAACTGTGTATTTACATTTTTTAAGAAAATTTGTCAGGATTTTTTTCTACTTGTAGGCCGATACTTTTGTTATCAATTTTAATACACAGTTGTTTCAAATTTGATTTTGAAAAATTTAATTTTTCCAATTTACTTACCCTATGTAAGTTCATGCCAAAATGCACAGCACTGTCCCCTATGGTATTACACGACCCGCAAGGTATCGGGTTTCCTAGGGTGGTAATGGCCAGTTATTTATTTTGTGAGAAAAGACTCTCGATTTTTTTAAGCCTCGTGCTGTCTGGAAACCGGAGAGCACGTGACATTCGCTTAGCATCTACATCTGGTACGTTAACCTGTCATCACTGACAATTATTTAACGGTGCGGAAGAAAAATGTTATAAGTGTGAAATAGAAATATAGCATCGGTCAAGTAAGGTTGCAAAAGTAAAAGATGATAAAAAAAAACGAAGCTAGTCAACTCGTACTTAAGTCAACACGTACCTTCGGTCAACTCGTACCCGATTTGGTAAACTCGTACCCGATTTTTGGTCAACACGTACTTCCACTAGTAAACTCGTACCCTATTTGGTCAACACGTACCCTCCTAAAAATTATTTATATTTATCAAAGACGTGAAATGTGTTTTTTATGTTTTGATATGAATATAGTTTTTTTCAAAAGTAGACAAGATAAAAATGTGTAATATAATCTTATTAAAACATCTAAATACTCATTAAATCCCTTTGGTTTTTAGTAAATAATCTTCATTATTCTCGAGCAATGAAACAATTTGTTTGTTTAACTGTGTCAACAAGTTTATGCTGTTAGATAAAAATTTGTAATATATGTGTCTAATAAAACATCTAAATACTCATTAAACCCGTTTGTTTTTGCTCAATAACCTTAAGTATCCTCGAGTAATGTAACAATTTGTTTGTTGAAATGTGTGAACAAATTTATGTTATTATATAAAAATGTATAATATATGTGTCCAATAAAATCTTATTAAAGAAATGATACCAATTAACTATACTACCCTCCATCAGAGTTTTGAGAAGTAATTCAATATTTGCCCACCTGTAGATATTAATGGATATTTTGTAATTGGGATATCCGTGTTTCGTGGGTTTTACAAATTGGAACATCGAATTAAAGTCGTTTATGTTAACATATTTATCTAGGAATGTGAGTACTGAAAAATAACGAAAGGACGGGACGGAATTTAGATAGATTTTTTTAATCGATTAAAGTTGACAACGGTGTACGGTGTTAATCAAGCGAATCATTCTACTGACATCATCGGTACCCTCGTAAATCGATGAGAAAGAATCACATGAACTGCTTACTATTAGGTATTTTCTGAGTTTCCAATGTACCTGCAGTTTTGTGCAGTTTACTGAAATCATTTTAAGTAACTGTTGAAACCCTTGCATTTTAATACCGCATTCGCGGAGTTGGAAATTTCATGTAACAAAATAGTAGTTGTCAATTCCATCGATCAGTCATAAATTATTCTAATCGTATGATAATACGTATGAACTTGATATCGAGTGCAGTGTGCTTCGCAACATTTTCTGATGATATTTGCGTGGTTTTGTTAAATAATTTGGAGTTGTCATTTACAATATATTTTCACACTTCTTGGAATTCTCTGAGCTTTTATGGGTACATACACATACAGCTCAGAGTTCTTCTTGATTAAACCAAATTCACTGTCAACATAAGAAGCCTCAAGTTTGTCTATAAATTCGAAATTCAATCAACCTAAAACAGCGTAACAAACACAATACCTGTTACCATAAATATCAATTTGCGTGTTGTTTGTGGATAAATGCTCAAAACAAAAAGTTTATATCAAACATTATCAAACCAAAAGTCAAAGTTTTAAATTGACGATTTGATTTATCTTACAAAGGTTCCGTAGAAAGTCGGTGTATTACAATTGGTTGATTAGACACTAGATCTATCTTGCTGGGGATTCTGGAGATAATCAATAGAGTATTTTTGAATTCGGAATTTTCGGAATACTCATCTTTTTCCATTGCAAAAACTTACACATTTTCATGAACTGTTGATGTGTTTGGATATTTGGATATCATTATTATGCTAGCACACCACATCACATAAGTTGTTTTAATTGGCACATTAGTGATATATATATATGAGCTGTTTGTGTTTATTTATGCCAGAAAATAGGTTACACTACGCGACCCGTGATTTTTGCCTTGATTCTCGCATCACAGCGATCGATGCAACATGACAAAACGCAATGATTCAGAGCGACGAGAAAATTTGGGTGATGTCTCGGCGATTCCACAGTGACCGTCGCAGGATGTATCTCCCTGTAAGGCAATCATTGCGAATCACAGCGAGCCTCTGTGATTCACCTTTTTTCGCGAAGAATTTTCTGCAACATGGGAATCAGAAATATGCTTTCTGCACACTAGGATACATTGTAAATAACCGAAATAATAAATATTCGCCCCATTGGGAATTGGTAAAAAATGACTTCGCAAAAATTTAACTGGAAATCTGAAATTCGAAATTTGGCAATCCTGTACAAAGATGGCGACGATCACAGCTTAATTGCTTTATCCATCCGTTAACCGATTTTAATCGCTTAGAGGTTAAACGACCTTTGACAGCTAATTGTTGTTGATACGTTGTGTAATGTCAATAAAGGTGTGAAAACTCGTGACTCACTGAGTCAGTGTTTATTACATGTATTCCCTATCAGAGCAGTATGTGTAAGAAAAATAAATGAAATAATCCAGAAGATTTATTTACATGCTTACGCAGTGTAACTGTTAGCAAATATTCACTTTCATTTTTACCCGTATCAGAAAGCACCCGGGAAGATTGTTTTTTACAACTGTGTATGACGCAATAAAACATTTTTTTGTACATGATCGTATTGCATTCAATCTAAATTAAAATTCGCTTGTCCAATAAAACATTATAAAAGCTGTGTCCCATAATGCACTGAACTCTTTACACTTCTGAAAAATGGTGTAGGCATATGGTTGTGTTTATGAAATTCTTAAACATATTTATTGTTATATATGTTTAAGATTATATTTTCATAAGTGATGTTGTAATTATGTTGGATTATCGGATAATTGTGAACATTAGAAAAGCATTATATATACAGTTATCGATATGATTTGCATTATATGCATGAATTGGTGAATCACCGATGTCACCGATACCTGCTGGGATCACGGCGAATCACCACAAAATTGCAGGGAATCACCGCAAAGATAATCTTGCTCTCGCGTGACGGCGGAGTGAAGATTCACGTGAAATCTCTGTGATTTTCCACTCAAAAATCAAACTGTCCACTGTGAGTCCGCGAAATAGGCAAAAATCACGGGTCGGGTAGTGTATGCCTCTAATATTACGGATTAAAGTACTGCCCAGATTTTAGGCGGGGGGACTTGACATGAAAAATGTCGTAACCAGTTGCAACTTCCAGCGACCCAGAGGGTCAATAGCTGGGAGTTGGATTATTGTACATGTAACTACATGTAACTTGATAATAAAAACAATCAGTAGATTTTTTTCAAAATCAGTGTATTTACAGTTTGCATTTGATTTTAGTATCTTAGCAGCCATTTGCAACAAAAAGAAGGTTTAAGCTTATTTTGTGACTATTAAGCTGAAGTCAGACATGAAAAAAAAAGAAAAATAACAGTTTGAAAACCTATTCTGACTTGTATATGACTTTGTAATATTATAACTGGTATCAGGTGCCTCATGCAGGTGCCTCACTTGCAGTGTTAAATTTCAGAGCCAGTAAGTTTTTAAGCTAATATGATAATAGGTGCTGTCCAATTTACAGGCAAAAGCTTATTTGATAACCATGTAATGTAGTAGGCCTAGCTGGAGCACTGAGAGATATTTGTTGTTTACCTCAATTTTGACTTGCAGGCAAAACTAAACAATACTTTCATAAGTACAAAAGGGGACACAATCTTGCTAAAAAGCTGGTCACAGTTATAGGTCTTTGTCAATGTATGTTCATAAAAACCCTGAAAGGTATTAAGATTTTAATTCAATGTCTGTAGTAAATATACATATAAGTAGTCATTGTATGCAAACCCTAACCAAAATACAACCAAAGTACGAAAGGGGCATAATTCTGATAAACTGCAGGTCATAGTTATGGAACTTGGTCAATTACCACACATAATGATCCCAAGCACATGTTAAGTTTATTAACGAAAAACTTAAGCAAAAACTGAGCTAAAAACAATATATTTTTTGCCAGAGATGGAAAATCAAAGCTGGTGTTATAAAACCTATGCAACGGGTCTGAGAAACTTAACATTTTTGGGGGCCTAAAAGCTGGTTTTGGGTTACCTTACAGAAGTTTATCAGGTTTTGTTTAAACAAGTGGAGCATTGAGCAACAAAAAAATCTTAAAAAGACTATGACACTTAAGATAAATGACACTCAATTAGTCAATATTAAAGCAATGTTATCTGCTTGTCAAGAGACCAATGCTTCGATGCAAAAAAGTGTGTATGCCTTGGAGTTGCACTCTGTAATATTTATGAATCTAACAAATAAATATTCCCAATACAGTGTCATTATATTCTACTGCAGTGTCATTATATATGGTCACTCAAAATTGTATCAGGTTTAAATTATAACTCTGTTAACACACGCAGAAGACGAAATATTGAACCATCAAATTAATGTATTTACGTCATTTAAACATTAATGTTAGTTAAGAAATGTGATATTTTAACTCTTATTTGTTTTCACTTACACAATTTATATAATTATATATTTCTGTACAGTGGAAAATAACCTCCCTTTAATGACCCCATATACTGCCCTTGTACAAACCCATGTGCACATCAAAAAAATGTTATGTGAACTTTCGCTTGTACATGTTTAGATTACAAACCCAGGATGTATCAGTAGATTTTTCATAAAATATTTGTATTCTTATGAAAGTTATTAAAGAAAAACCCTACATTACGTCGGAAAAGTACTCGCTAACCAGTAGAGGGCTTAAAACGCTAATTTTACCAATTTATTTACAATCTATGAACTGCTTTACGTGATCCTGCAGTTAATCAAACTTGGCAAAGATATAATGTCCACGAAGTTTAATGATCATACGATTAGACTGTTCAAGTTAGAGAGTGGACAAGGTAAATTTTGCAATTTTTAGCTCATCTATTTTTTTTTTAAATTATGAGCTATTGTCATCACCTTGGCATCGGTGTCGGCATTGGCGTCCAGTTAAGTTTTGCGTTTAGGTCCACTTTTCTCAGAAAGTATCAATGCTATAGCATTCAAACTTGGTACACTTACTTACTATCATGAGGGGACTGGGCAGGCAAAGTTAGATAACTCTGGCGTGCATTTTGACAGAATTATGTGCCCTTTTTATACTTAGAAAATTGAAAATTTTGGTTAAGTTTTGTGTTTAGGTCCATTTTATTCCTTAAGTATCAAAGCTATTGCTTTCATACTTGCAACACTTACTAACTATCATAAGGGGACTGTGCAGGCAAAGTTATGTAACTCTGACTGGCATTTTGACAGAATTATGTGCCCTTTTTATACTTAGAAAATTGAAAATTTGGTTAAGTTTTGTGTTTAGGTCCACTTTATTCCTACAGTATCAAAGCTATTGCTTTCATACTTGCAACACTTATTAACTATCATAAGGGGACTGTGCAGGCAAAGTTATGTAACTCTGACTGGCATTTTGACGGAATTATGGGCCCTTTATACTTAGAAAATTGAAAATTT
This sequence comes from Dreissena polymorpha, assembly GCF_020536995.1. Taxonomy (NCBI): domain Eukaryota; kingdom Metazoa; phylum Mollusca; class Bivalvia; order Myida; family Dreissenidae; genus Dreissena; species Dreissena polymorpha. Next base: position 60,535,727 of record NC_068369.1, on the reverse strand, counting down.
GGTTAAGTTTTTTGTTTTGGTCAACTTTACCCCTAAAGTATCATAGATATTGCTTTCATACTTGGAACACTCGCAAACTATCATAAGGGTACAGTAAAAGGACAAGTTGCATAACTCTGGTTGTCATTTTTACGGAATTATGGCCCTTTTTTGACTTAGTTACTTTGAATATATGGTTAAATTTTGAGTTTCGATCCACTTTACTCCTTAAGTATCAAGGCTATTGCTTTCAAATTTCAAATACTGTCATGCTATCATGAGGTTACTGTACCTGGCAAGTTGAATTTTACCTTGACCTTTGAATGACCTTGACTCTCAAGGTCAAATTATTTAATTTTGCTAAAATTGCCATAACTTCTTTATTTATGATTAGATTTGATTGATACTTTGACAAAACTACTCTTACCTGACATACCACAATAGACTCCACCTAAACCATCCCCCATGCCCTACCCCCCCCCCCCCCCCCCCGAATCCCCCCCTAAATTATTATTATTTTTTTTAAGATCATCTCACAAATGACCACCACACCCTCACACTATACCCCCCCCCCCCCCCCCCCCCCCCCGAATTTTTTGCATTTTTTTTTCCCGCATTTATGGAAGATAATGTAATAAATGTCCACACCCCCACACTATACACCCCTCTTCACTCCACTCTCCCTCCTTTGTGATTGAAATTGAGAGTCCCTTCACCTTTAAAAAGAAAATAGAAGAGCGATCTGCACCCGCACGGCGGTGCTGTTGTTTATGAAGCAATGGTAATGACTTAGAAGTTCTTAAGGTGATCTGGCTTGTTATCAAATCTGGAGATGTATGCTAACAAATAGCATGTTAGGCAAAGACATTCTACTTAAAATCAATTTTTAAAAAGATAAACTTTTGCGAACTTTTTCTGCTTCAAAACAACATTAGTAATCTAAGATTTTTGCATTACCTTATAATGCAGAAATGATTTTGTTTGTTAAAACTTTGATATCGAAAAGAAAACTTGTATTGACAAAACAATACGTTTGTTTTGTCATCAACGTATATTCATAGCATAATGTCCTGCATGTGATGTGTCAATGAATAACACATTACTTCTTTATCTACAGAAAAAAAGCTCTGTGCTGTGTAAATAAAAATACACAATGTTCAGCTGCATAGTAGGACACATTTTTATTTTCTGATCAAGGGCATTATTCCGACATTACCGGGTAAGTTTTCTGGTGATCAACCAAGGGTATTGTAACCTTGACAAGGTCAATTGTGGATGACATACACTTCAATGTGATATTAAGTAAGACTGTTACAACCTTTCATGTGTTTGATTAATGGAATTTCCCGATAAAATCACCTTATTGCAATAAATCAATGGTTTCAGTAAACACTTGTATCTTTGAGGCACCCTGAGAACACTCAATAAACCTTAAAAATATTTCCCTTAGACACTTGAGACGTGAATAAATCAGTCCTAACAGACCATACACAATTTACAAAAACATATAAATCATGGAACAAATAAATTAAGGATACTTGGCAAAATTTACAGAAAGGTATTTTAAGAGGAAAGTTATACTGATATTGATGTCTACATTGTCAACTTCAATATAAATTAGTTTTCCCTTGTAAGGCACAATGTATCATTGTCATGGTAGAGAAGATCAACATAAAATCATCCAGTACTAAAGAGCTTATGGAGGACTGAATGCTGACATTACTTCATTATTTTATAAAGTCGAACAACAGGGGTTTTTCAGCACTGTCTGCGCCTCCGAAAAACGGAGGCATTCCCAAAGCAAACGGACCTGATCCCAAATCGAAATTATATAAAAAAAATCCCAATTTCCCCCCAAAAAAATAAAAAAAAAATTATAGAAAGAAGTGTCTTATAACTTATGATTATAAGATTATGAGAAAGAAGTGTCTAATGACTTATGATTATTAGATTATTATTAACCTGCTGTGCTCCCCATTACCACACAAACCAAACTTACTCTATGCTTACCTGCATTGAAGGTCTAGACCTGAATGACTAAACATTGGAGGAGCTTTGTGATGCTTTCAAAAACAGAAAGCAGAGAAAAACCACTGACTTATTTAAGCATGATAAATTCACAAAGTTTTCCCAATATGAGACGTTTCATCGCAGCAAAAATTCCCAAAATGGAAAAATTTGTTGATAAAAAATTCGCAATTTGGTCAGACTCCTTTTCCGAAAAAAGGCAGAAAAAACCCTGAACAAGCTAAAAACGCAATAAGAACAAGGTAAGTTTTACTCCCATATCAGTTAAAACAAATGATTTATTGATGCATATAATATAAATAAAAAGTTAACTGAAAAGTAGTAATATTTTATGGTTAAAATTCCCATTTTTAGCATATTTTTGTGTTTGAACTAATATTGATGATTTTGACTCGGCCCACATTATATGCAATCTTATGAAAGATCTCCATATGTTTATATAAAAAGCTTTATTACACCAGCTCAATTCTTTATAAATTTTTTTAATGAAACTGTTTTCCTGTCTGTAGTAATGATTGCCACACATGATATCAAAAGCAAAGTTTTAAAACAAGGTGAGGATTGGATATTAAGGATGTATGTACATATTTTTTTTTATAGTAGCTAAGTTCACCAGTTCATGCTTTAATTTCTGGCCTCAAATCCATAATTGAGGCTTAAACTAATAAAGAAATGAATATAGTTCATTGTAAATTGATATTAACCTCGCAATGTGCACTTTTATTTTAAAAAACAAACCCTGACTCAAGTGATTACAAAACAAGATTGTAATAGCTGAAATCTAGTCGTACATATTTTGAGATTTTTTTAACTGGGCTGTTTTTTTAGCATAAATTAATATTATAATAATAAATGAAAAAATTAAATAATATTAAAATTGTTTCTATCGACCTTTTAGACTTTCTATTTTATTATGAAATGCCACGAAATGAAATTTCCTATAAACAAGACAATACATGTATATGTTGACAAATAGTGAAAAAAAACTTCAGGTCCTAGATATGCCTAAAGATTCCGGAAATTTGCAGACAAAGTTCCAGTTGATCTTATAAAATACATCATGTATGACCAATTCCATAAAATTATAAGAGCAAGTGATACCATTACTGCAGAGGGAATAATGTAAACCACTGTCTTGTTAGCTTTGCCAAAGTCGTAAATAAAAACAAAAACCTCTTCAGAGCTAAGAAAAACATTGTATTGACAAATGGAAAGTTGTTTGACATCCAGGATATGTTAATAGTTTGACATTGCATGTTTACAATTGATTTAGACACTTTTGTATGTTTTATTTCCAGGATTTAGTCATTTTAGATGGCAGAAAAACTGGAAAAAAATAATAAGGAAAAACTATACTTTGACAAAAACCAATTACATGAAAAATATATTAGTTATTTTATTCACTGGTTAATATAAAGTACCGGTATAAAGTCATGAAGTACGTGTTTTTTATGTCATCCATAAATGCATGTCTTAGTTTTTACAAGCATTTAAAAGGGTAATTTTAGCAAACAAAGATGATTTAGGAGCACCACTTATTAACCTCTTATTCACAAGTATTTTTTCCTATCCGACTAAAGGATCAATACGGGTATATATAAAGATATTGTAAGAGAAATTGTTTTCTTTTTCATATTATATTTTTTTAACTGAGAGGATTGTATATTCCCACAGGAAGTTCACATTCTTCAAATATTGTCATAGCTGTGGTAAATATTTGAATATTATTTAATTTGGAATTTTCATATCTGTCTTTTATTCTTCAGTTGAAAAAAGCACCTGTTTAGGATTATAATATCTTTGAATTTTCCTGAGAATTGAAACTGTCCAATTTCTGTGCAAAAGTGATGCATATTTGTTTCTAATGCATGTAAAAATTTTGCTTCAAGAATGTTTTGTTTCTTTTGAAAGTTGACATATATACATGTATTTTTTCCTTTCAGGCTGGACTAGCTAACGCAACATAACCTTTTGGTCTGGACATATATCCCTTCAAGATCCATAACAATGGGGTCCCTGTTCCGCAGTGAGGATATGACCCTCTGTCAGCTGTTCCTGCAGTCAGAGGCAGCCTACGCATGCGTGTCGGAGCTGGGGGAGCTGGGCCTGGTCCAGTTTAGAGACGTAAGAATTGCATGTCCACTAGTGGTGTGAACAAATGAGGGTTGTCTGGGAAAACTGGGCTATATGCATGTTCATAGTGTCATCCAAGATTAGCCTGTTCAGTCCGCACTGTGTAACGTCGATCCTGGTTAGGCTTTACGGACTGTACAGGTTAATAGGGAATGATACTTTATGCACATGCATTAAGCCCACTTTTTCCAGAGCAAGGCAAAATTAATTGCTATTGCCTTTTGCAGTCTTTGAAAGATGGAAAACGTGTGGCATATATGTGAAAATAACAAGGATTTTTATGTCCCCCACTATAGTAGTAGGGGACATATTGTTTTTGCCCTGTTTGTTGGTTGGTTGGTCTGTTGGTTGGTTGGTTGGTTGGTCTGTTGGTTTGCGCCAACTTTAACATTTTGCAATAACTTTTGCTATATTGAAGATAGCAACTTCATATTTGGCATGCTTGTGTATCTCATGAAGCTGCACATTTTGAGTGATGAAAGGTTAAGGTCATCCTTCAAGGTCAGAGGTCAAATATATGTGGCCAAAATCGCTCATTTTATGAAAACTTTTGCAATATTGAAGATAGCAACTTGATATTTGGCATGCATGTGTATCTCATGGAGCTGCACATTTTGAGTGGTGAAAGGTCAAGGTCATCCTTCAAGGTCAGAGGTCAAATATATGTGGCCCAAATCGCTTATTTTATGAATACTTTTGCAATATTGAAGATAGCAACTTGATATTTGGCATGCATGTGTATCTCATGGAGCTGCACATTTTGAATGGTGAAGGTCAAGGTAATCCTTAAAGGTCAGAGGTCAAATATATGTGGCCCAAATCGCTTATTTTATGAATACTTTTGCAATATTGAAGATAGCAACTTGATAATTGGCATGCATGTGTATCTCATGGAGCTGCACATTTTGAGTGGTGAAAGGTCAAGGTCAAGGTCATCCTTAAGGTCAAATATATGGGTCAAAATTGCTCATGTAATGTCACTTATGCAATATTGAAGCTAGCAATTTTATATTTGAAATGCGTGTGTATCTCAAGGAGCTGCACATTTTGAGTGGTGAAGGGTCAAGGTCAAGGCCATCCTTCAAGGTCAAACGTCATATAGGGGGACATTGTGTTTCACAAACACATCTTGTTATTACTGGATTTTGCTATTTGTCATATTGTTTGTCTCAGTGGGCTTTGTAAAATTTTAATGAAACTCATAAAAAATCAGTCAGAGAAAACAAACTTGTCTAAGTTAACATTACATGTTATTGCCTCTGATTTAACTATGTAGTTTGATATTTATCACAGAATCCTTAAAATATTCAGGGCTTTTTTTCAGCTTTTTGGGAAGATAGCCCATTGCTTTGAAATTTGGAATTTTATCTGCATTTACAAGAAATTGGGAAAATGAAATTAAAATTGGGATTTAAAACTAAATGAATGAGTTCAGCATCTTTAATCACAAACAAAACCATGATCAACAGTTTTCCGAATAATAAGCTCACACAAAGTCTTCAGTCACATTAGGCACCATTTTATTAGGAGGCGCTTCATCTTTTGAAGAACTACTGCTTTCAACATGTTGAATATAAGCCAGCACTTTTCTTTCGGAAATCAACATGACGATGCAAAAGAGTCACTTGTTATTAAAATACTATCATTTACAATGGAAGGAGTTTCTATAGAAGACTTGTATTTCTTGACGAGCTTTCACGTAATATTTCGAATTTCGCAACATCTTTGTTTTCCATTCAGCCGAATCACAAAACGCTTGAATTTTTTTAGCAAATTTTGAGAAAAAAGTATACTTTTTGCAATTGGTAATATAGCCGAATTTCGGCTATAAAATCGGGCCAAAAAAAAAACTGATATCGTTTAATCTTCAGTGAAATTTCTTTCTTAAAGTTTGTAATTGTGTAGCTGCTCACTCCAATACATGCAATTGTCAAACTATTGTAATGATTTAGACTTTACTATTTTTTCAGTTGAATCCTGATGTAAATGCATTTCAAAGAAAGTTTGTTAATGAAGTCAGAAGATGTGATGAAATGGAAAGAAAATTGAGTAAGTAGTCTTTGATAAAGCCATTATCAATATGGTTTTGTTTGTATCATAAACATTAGAATTATTTATTTCACTGATTAAAATATTTATGTAAAGACAACAAAATTGTCAATTCAAGGGACTTGTTAGCATTTCATGTAAATACAAATACATCATAATAAAAAGGGACTGGTTAACACTCCTTGTATTTTTTTATATGTCATGTAATCAACAGAACTTAAATATTGTTTTAAATAATTGAAATTACAAGAAAACAAATAAAATAAAGAAAATTGTGCCTGCCATGGGGATCAAACCCACAGCCTCTAGCAAAGGCTGACTTGCTGCCACTACACCATGCATGGTTTGAAATTGTAACATAGTTGGCTAAACTATCAAAGAAAGTGTCCCAAACCCTTTATATTTTGTGCAATATTGATTGATGTTTATTAATAAACTAACGTATTTTGTTAAATTTTTATGTCCCCAAATCTAATGATCGGGGGTATATTGTTTTTGGCCTGTCTGTCTGTCATTGTGTATGTCTGTCCCAAAATGTTAACCTTGCTCATAACTTTTGCAATATTGAAGATAGCAACTTGATATTTGGCATGCATGTGTATCTCATGGAGCTGCACATTTTGAGTGGTGAAAGGTCAAGGTCATCCTTCAAGGTCAAAGGTAAAATATATGGCTTCTAAGCGCAGTAGGGGGCATTGTGTTTCACAAACACAGCTCTTTTTCTTAGCTAGTAGTGTTAAGTTGGTTGTTTGAATACAAATTGTACATTCTTTTGTGATTCTATGATTTGTGTGTATGTGAACAAATGTCATTTTTCCAAACTGTTAACAAGTCCATTTTTTGAAGATATTTGTTATCAGCACAGCACAGCTTGATTTTATGAGTAGAGCAGGCTAAATGTGTCCTAAATGTTGCAGGATTTCTTGAGAAGGAGATACGAAAGGATGGCATCCCCATGTTGGATACTGGGGACAATCCTGATGCCCCACAGCCAAGAGAAATGATAGATCTTGAGGTAAAAAACACCACTGCACTCTACTTTGTTCGTGACTCAGAATGTAAACATTCAAAGAGGGAAAGTTCATTTGGGAAGCATACACACCCACTTTTCCCTAAAATGTAATATATATTTATACCCCCATTACCATTGGTAATCGGGGCTATATAGGAGTCACTTTGTCGATCTGTCTGTCCAGAAATTTCATCCGCTCTTCACCAAACTTGGTCACAAGTTGTAACTAGATGATGTCTTGGTCAAGTTTGAATATGGGTCATGCTTGGTCAAAATTAGGTCACGGGGTCACTTAGTGTGTTTTAAACTGAAAGTTTGTCCGGACCATAACTATGTCATTTATCGTGAGATTTTAAAATGCCTTGGTACATTTGTTCACCATCATATGACGGTGTGTCGTGTGAAAAAAGTACGTCGATGTCTCCAAGGTCAAGGTCACACTTGGAGTTCAAAGGTCAAATGCTTGTCCCGGCCATAACTTTATCACTTATTGTGAGATTTTAAAATCATTTGGCAAATTTGTTCACCATCATTGGATGGTGTGTTGCGTGAAACTATTATGTTGATATCTCCAAGGTCAAGGTCACACTTTGAGTTCAAAGATCAAAAATGGCCATAAATGAGCTTGTCCGGACAATAACTATGTGGTTCAGTGTGAGATTTTAAAATAATTTGGCACGTGTGTTCACCATCATTGAACGGTGTTCCACGCGAAAGAATTACATCAATATCTTCAAGGTCAAGGTCACACTTTAAGTTCAAAGGTCAAAAATGGCCATAAATGAGCTTGTTCGGGCCATAACTTTGTCGTTCATTGTGAGATTTTAAAATCATTTTGCACATTTGTTCACCATCATTTGACAGTGTGTCGCGCCAAAGAATTATGTCGATATCTCCAAAGTCAAGGTCACACTTTGAGTTTGAATGCCAAAAACGGCAATAAATGAGCTTGTCCGGGCCATAACTATGTCATTCATTGTGAGATTTTAAAATCATTTGGCACATTTGTTCACCATCATTGGACAGTGTGTCGCGCGAAAGAACTACGTGGATATCTCCAAGGTCAAGGTCACACTTTGAGTTCAAAGGTAAAAAATGGCCATAAATGAGCTTGTCTGGGCCATAACTATGTTGTTCATTGTAAGATTTTAAAATCATTTGGCATATTTGTTCATCATAATCGGACGGTGTGTCGCGCGAAAGAATTAGGTGGATATCTGCAACGTCAAGGTCACACTGTGAGTTCAAAGGTCAAAAATGGCCATAAATGATCTTGTCGGGGTTATAACTATGTCATTCATTGTGAGATTTTAAAATTACTCTGTACATGTGGTCACAATCATTGGACGATGTGTCATGGGAAAGAATAACGTCGATATCTCCAAGGTCAAGGTCTCACTTGGAGTTCAAAAGTCAAAAATGGCCATAAATGAGCTTGTCAGGGCCATAACTATGTCATTCATTGTGAGATTTTAAAATGACTCTGTACATTAATTTTGTTCACAGTCATTGGACGGCGTGTCATGCGAAAGAATTCCAGAGTTCAAAGGTCAAAATGACCATAATTTATAATGGCATAATAATTCTTAAAAATCGCCATAAATTGGATTCTCTTGTTTTGTGAAGACAGCATGCAAAATAGTCTGTGTCAATGCGGCATGTGGGGGTATACATCACGTCTGTGACAAAGCTCTAGTTGTATCTGTTTGTGAACAAAATCAGCTTGCGTAATGAAACTTAACATATTCATAGCATGTAGCAAGATCTTGCATATGAGTAAGGATGAAGGTCAAGTTTACGGGGATAAAAAATAGGAAAAGGGTATATGCTAAAAATCAAAAATAAAAATAAAATCAAATTGAGCTAGTCTGCAGAAGCTTCGTTCTTACAATTTTGCGATCATTTGTTTGCTCAGGATTGCATCTCAGTGTGTGGGGACATAGTCACTGTAACTGTACTAAAACATGTGAAATGAAGAAAAACAACAACATATTTTCTTATTAATAATGAAGAAGAAAATATGTCAAACATGTGACCTTCTTTCACTTTGACTTTTTATGTTGTTTTTTTTTTTCATATTTTTTAAGGAATAAGTTTTTCTATTTTTTTATTTTGTTTTCAACTATGAACAGAAGTTTTCCTGTTTGGAACATACAAGTACTTGTAAGCTTTTTATGTTGTTGTTATTTAACAAGCCTCATTTGAGAAAATCAAGTCAGATGTGAACTCCAACTTGCATGTAACACCGGTACAATTATGGTCATCCCTGTTATATGCAACAGGCTACTTTTGAGAAACTCGAGTCGGAGATGAATGATGTGAACGCCAACTCGGAAGCCTTGAAGAAGAACTTTCTCGAACTGACAGAGCTGAAGCATATCCTACGTAAGACACAGGCATTCTTTGATGAGGTACGGCTTAAATGCTTTGTGCTTTACTCTATTACCACAACATTAAAATTGAAAGGTTTAGCGTGATGGTTATCACAGAAATAAAGCATTATTGTTTAGAAGCTCTGCTAATGCTATAATTTATGTTACTGGTTTCTGATCATTCTTGTCACTTTTCCTTCCGTGTAATGTCAAACCATTTTACTGTATATTTTATTTTTTGTACATTCGTCTATTAATTTTGGCATTGTGCTTTAATTTGCATTATCTGTGTGGATTGAATGTTTGTTTAATTAAACACTGGTGTTTTTAGCCTGGTAGGTATCAAAATTTTATTTAGCATAATGGCTGTTAAAAAAAAGAGATAATTAACTTTTGCTGTTACAAAGTCAGGTGTCTTTAAAGATTATGAGGTATAGTTATTTTGCTATGAGTTAAATAGTTGAATACTTGTTGTGGTTTACACACTGTAAAGTTGAAATTGTTGCTTTGCTATTTAGGGATGTCAACAAATATCAAAATACAGGAGTTTCACTGGCCCCAAAAAAGTTGTCGCCACTTTTTCGCGGCGTGAAAACTGTAGGTTATTCCAATCTTATTAATAAGAACAATCATTGAAAGAAACCTTACTACATTAATGTCATTGACTATATTATCATATTTTAAATATCTGGGTATTAGGTTACTTGTGGATTAGTTATTTAGTATCCAAATTGTTGTATGAATAATTAAAACAAAATAAATATCTCTGGTGTTTAAGGCATAGAACACTCTTTTGTGCATATATATTGATAAAATCAACACACATTGCTATGTAGTGCGCCAATGTGTCATGAACAGCCAGGGATAACCTTCAAACAACAGGTGTGCTTTCACATCACACTAAGTTGGATAGAGCTGTAAAAGTCATAAACTGTTGTGCCCATTCAATGCACACCTCTAGATTATAAGTAGCTTGCTACCCATTAATAAAACTTATCAATTGGACTGTTAAAAAATGATGACTTTGAGTTTCGTAATACTATATATTGCTTGTGAACAGTTTATAAACAAAATAAATTAATATCAGAATAAAACTGATTCATTTTTGTTTAAATAAAATTAAATAAATTAAAATTATTCACATTCGAATCTATAATAAATATTAAGTGGAGTCATTTAATTTAATTTACAGTTATAGCAATGCAGCACCAAACTTACCTTATACATTATAAACTTAACTATACTTTCCTAGGTTTTTTCAATATTTATATTTTTATTTATTATTTAATTAAAAATGTTGTTATTCTGAACAGCTGACATAAAAGTTAGTACATGCATGAAATCTTATATTTATGCCCCCCTTCGAAGAAGAGAGGGTATATTGCTTTGCTCATGTCGGTCTGTCGGTCCGTCCACCAGGTGGTTGTCAGACGATAACTCAAGAACACTTGAGCCTAGGATCATGAAACTTCATAGGTACATTGATCATGACTCGCAGATAACCCCTATTGATTTTGAGGTCACTAGGTCAAGGTCACGGTGACCCGAAATAGTAAAATGGTTTCCGGATGATCACTCAAGAACGCTTAGGCCTAGGATCATGAAACTTGATAGGTAGATTGATCATGACTCGCAGATGACCGCTATTGATTTTCAGGTCACTAGGTCAAAGGTCAAGGTCACAGTGACCCGAAATAGTAAAATGGTTTCCGGATGATTACTCAAGAACGCTTAGGCCTAGGATCATGAAACTTGATAGGTAGATTGATCAGGACTCGCAGATGACCCCTAATGATTTTGAGGTCACTAGGTCAAAGGTCAAGGTCACAGTGACCCGAAATAGTAAAATGGTTTCCGGATGGTAACTCAAGAACGCTTAAGCCTAGGATCATGAAACTTGATAGGTAGATTGATCATGACTCGCAGATGACCCCTATTGATTTTCAGGTCACTAGGTCAAAGGTCAAGGTCACGATGACCCGAAATAGTAAAATGGTTTCTGGATGATAACTGAAGAACGCTAATTCCTAGGATCATGAAACTTGATAGGTAGAATGATCATGACTCGCAGATGACCCCTATTGATTTTCAGGTCACTAGGTCAAAGGTCAAGGTCACGGTGACCCGAAATAGTAAAATGGTGTCCGGATGATAACTCAAGAATGCTTATGGCTAGGATCATGAAACTTCATTGGTACATTGATCATGACTGGCAGATGACCCCTATTGATTTTCAGGTCACTAGGTCAAAGGTCAAGGTCACAGTGACAAAAAACATATTCACACGATGGCTCTCACTACAACAGAGAGCCCATATGGGGGGCATGCATGTTTTACAAACAGCCCTTGTTCATGACTTTTTATAAACAAAGTGATCTTTATTTGACTAAAATTATTGTTCTTTTTGACTCACCTGAGCACTATGTGCTCATGGGAAGCTTGTAGGATACGATGTAGTCAGTAGTCAGTTACTGTGTGGGTGTGTGAGGTGTGTGTGATTACTTTTTCTTCAAACGACTTCTACTCCCTTACCACTTGACAGAGTTTAACAAAACTTTACATAAAAAATCCTTTGGTGACTTTCTTTCAAAATTGTTAAAATTATTTTAGTCCATGGCAAATTTTATGTAAGCAGAGCTAAAATATATTTAAAAATCAAAATCTTATTCTGTAAAACTGCAAGGGTCAGGGCTTGAATATTTCGTGTTTTTAATTGGCAAGTGGTCTTGTACTAAATTTGATCCAATCATGTTCCTTGGCTTAAAACTGGCTATGCCACAGGGGTCACATGATTTATATTATATGGTAAATAACTTAAAAAATCATCTTCTATGTTTAATATTTGGTGTGAAACATTGTATGGTGTTGCTCTACAAAATTTGTTACAATAATGCTCTTGTTGTCCTTATGTGTACAAAGTAAACTCTAATGAATCTTCTCTGAAACTGCAAGGCTGGGAGGTTTGGTGTTTGGCATGTTATGTTGGATGGTGGTCCTCTAACAAGTTTGTTCAAATTATACCCCTTGTGTCAAAACTGGCAACATAAAGGGTTACTAGATTTATGAAGACTTTAATAGTAAATAGCTTAAAAAAATTCTCAATTTAAAGTTCAGGGTTTAATATTTTCTATGCCACTGTTACTTTACTGTATGTCAAATCTCCCAAAACCCATATTCCACTCTAGAAGCCTTACTTGAGACTCAATCTTGATGAAACATGGTCAGAATAATAGTTCAAATGGGGTCAAAAACTAAGTCACCAGGTCAAGTTGTCTACCATTTGGGTTCCTTGATTTAAGGTCATTGTTTAACTGCCATTATGGCTAACTTTTGTACAAAAAGGAATTGTATTCCAACACAGTTTTAAAGCACTTGGTAAAAGTATGTGAATGCACATTCTGTGCTGTATAACATGTATATGGTGATTAACTCAAATGCATTAATCACTGTTTCATTTTATAAAGTTGAACAACCGCTATTACTTTACAGACTTTTTCCTTGTGTTTTAAGTAATTTGATTTGTCCGTGTGTTTTAATCTGTAAGATGCCGACTAGAAATAATATTATTACATATTTTGTTATAATTGAAAATTTAAGATTTTATTACTTTTCCATACAAAATATACTTAATGTCTTTGTGAACTGTATTTAACAACTTAACATTTTATCATTCAGATGCTAAATCTGATCTGTTTGGATATCCTCCTTGTATTCAGAAATAACAAAAAAATTCTGGCGGCTATTGACATCTCTAGTTTTATTAACAGGCTAGCTTAATGTTGTTAACACTATTTTGATGTAATTAAATTTAACATGTTAACCAGGTTTTCAATGAAGCTGAAATGTCTTGTTATGTGTATTAGATTAGGGCATGTGGGCGGAAGCATCAAACAAGGTTACCGGTCAATTACTTTAGTTTGCATTGTAATGAAACTAACAAAATACATGGGCATGCTTTCATGGAGACCAAACTTGGGAATGTATTTGTAGTAAGTCAGGTCATGGTCTATTTTAACAAAAATAGAAAAAACAGTTTCCTCTCAAAAACTTCAATTGGAATTGAAGCATTGAACTTGAATTTGTATGTACTTAGCCCATGCAGACATTGCTTGGGATCGTATTTGGAGTCAGTTGGATCAAGGTCAAGATCCATTTTTTCTGATCAGTTTGAATACAGGGACTGTACAGAAATTGTGTGTGTAGGTAGCTGACACGCAAGTGTTTTTTTCTCCATTTTGGGAATGGGAGTGGATCCCTTTAGATTGGGAAAATTTGCGGTGTTGTGACTTTAATTGGGAAATTAGTGTTGTTGTTTTTTCTAAAAAATGCTTCAAAATAGAGTATACAAGTGTTTTCAGTATTATATTAACTAAGGTTAAACTTATATGGATGGGAGTAAAACAAATAATTCAGATCTAAAAAAATAAATTTAAAAAAACGTAAACCTTCCATTGTTTCCAGACTTATTTTGGGATTGCATTTAAGGCCAGGTTGTTTATGGTAAAGGTCATTGTACTTAAAAAAAATGTTTCTGCTCAATAATTTGCATTTAGATGTAGCTATTTTGCTGAAATTTTTCATTAAGCTCTCATGCAGACATAGATTGTTATTGCACAATTGAAGAAATTTTTTAATAAATTTTGAAAACCTGGTTATGTGCTTGTTTCTTAATTGTTTAATATTATTGTTTATTACAAACACTATTGATATGTAAACAAATGTGTAAGATATAGTTGACAGTTTATAGCTGTAGTCAGCGCACAAAAATGTATGTTTTTGTAGATACTCATATTCATTTTGCACATTTTATGTTCAGCTTGTTATAAGTTGATGTTAATTGGCTCTAGCCTCTTCATATTGGAATGCAGTAAAATCTATACTCAAACTTCAGATAGATAACCAAACTCCAATGAAGATGTATTCAATCATCTTGTGCATGTAGGAAAAATAAAATGAAAAATATGGGCGGTGCTCTGTGAAAAGGGGATTTAATGCATGTGCGTAAAGTGTCATCCCAGATTAGCCTGTTCAGTCTGCACTGACTAGTCAGGGACAACACTTTCCACTTTTATTGTATTTTTTGTACAAAGAAAGTTCCTTCTTAGCAAAATCCAGTATAGGCAGACAGTGTCGACCCTAATACTGGGATGACACTATACGTACATGCATTCAACCCTCTTTTCACAGAGCAGGGCTCATATATAAAACAGGATTTGAGAGGACACTGCAGATAATTACCGGTATGGGTGAGCAATGTAAGATCAACTTTTGTCATTGTTTAATTTGCTTTGTAGTTATCTTTTTCTGTTGATAACTGTTGTGTGTAATTCTGTCGTATATATAGGCTGATCATCATACTATGCAGGCGATGCATGATCCACTCATTCCTGACGATGATGTGCAGCTGCTGGGAGAGGAACTGGGTCGCCATGCTGGACAGGCCCTCAAACTGGGGTATGTGTTTGGTGATATGAGACCTCATTTTGGGAAATCTAGGCTATATACATGTTTATTAAGTGAAGTCTGCATAGGCTTATCAGGGATGACACTTAATGCCTGGACTAGATTTTTGTTTAGAAGACACTTTCTCTAAACAAAGAATTCCATAAAAGCAGAAAGTGTTGTCCGTTTTTTCCAAAACAAGGCTCATATTACTGCTTTCTTTTTTACCACTATACTTAATATATATTTTCTATCATCAGGGCCAACCACCACACAATTTCTTTAACCAAACTGTCACAAAAAGTTAGCGGAAATAATATCATAACAAAATTCAATGGACAGCAGACAGATCTCCCAAGAATTTCACTGGCCATATACTTAATCGGCATCAAAAGAAAAAGTGAAACTTGACAAGCTGGGTTGAATTTTTAAGTATATTTAATGAAAAACTATTTAACAATGGGTTTAACAAAGGCCTTAAACAAGTCTTGAAATACAAGAGCAGGAAACTTTAATTGGGACTCTTTCAAAATAGCTATTATTCCAAAACTTATCACGAGTAATTATTTCATAAAATAAAATGCAAAGTAAACAGTTCACTACACCTTGTTAGAAATGTTTCTTGTCTCTTTTTTTTCCTTTTATTTACTCTTTCGTGGCATTTTCATTCATAATTTCCTCTGTGTATCCAAAGTACTCTAATTTTAATGCTGATGAAAACAAATGTGAGAAACTTAACCTAAACTCAATGGATTCGTTTAAAAAAAATTATCTATTGCGCAGGCAAATATGTTTATTAATCTATACAAACAACTTCTGGTCTTTATTATATAATACATATTGTTGACTTGTTTACGCCCTGACTGGAGCGCATGTATATTAGAGTGGTTCACTCATTAAGATGTAGAGAAAGACCTAGAGTAAATAGCAGAATGCTGCAACCATTTTTGACTCTGCCTTACCGCCTTAATAGGTTCATTATCACAAAAAATGTGAAAATCTGTTAATTTTATATATTTATGCGAACATTAATTGGAAATTAACAGGCACAGCTTTAAAATCTTATAAACATAACAGAACAGAGAATTACTTTATTTATCCCAGGTATACAGACATTCAACATGGGGAGATAAATGTGTAAGACAAATGTTAGGAAAAGTCATTCCCCATATTAACCAATTATTGTATGACATCACAAAAATGGTGCCATCCTACCCCTTTTGCACAGCAACCTTCACTTTGCAATCCACATTTCTCAAGTAGTCAAATTTAACTTCAGATATATCCTCTATATGAAGTGTAAATGTGCAAGACACTTTTCATTCCCAGTGCTCCACTCATTCCTGAGTTATAGGCCCTTGATCATGGCTGACATATTTGTTCGGGTAATAGAAGGTTAGTTGTTGTTTATGACATTGCTCTATTCAAAAATTGGGACACACCTTTTATTCAAGTTCACAAAACTTCAGTTGGCACACCTAGCCCCATTCTGATACCAATTTGCAAATGCATTTGACATTGACTTTCATTTTTTAGCTCATCTATTTTTTGAAAAAAAAAAAGAGCTATTGTCATCACCTTGGCGTCGGCGTTGGCGTCGGTGTCCGGTTAAGTTTTGCGTTTAGGTCCACATTTCTCAGAAAGTATCAATTCTATTGCATTCAAACTTGGTACACTTACTTACTATCATGAGGGGACTGGGCAGGCAAAGTTAGATAACTCTAGCATGCATTTTGACAGAATTATGTGCCCTTTTTATACTTAGAAAATAGAAAATTTTGGTTAAGTTTTGCGTTTAGGTCCACTTTTCTCAGAAAGTATCAATGCTATTGCATTCAAACTTGGTACACTTACTTACTATCATGAGGGGGCTGGGCAGGCAAAGTAAGATAACTCTGGCATGCATTTTGACAGAATTATGTGCCCTTTTTATACTTTATAAATTGAAAATTTTGTTTAAGTTTTGTGTTTAGGTCCATTTTATTCCTTAAGTATCAAAGCTATTGCTTTCACACTTGCAACACTTACTAATTATCATAAGGGGACTGTGCAGGCAAAGATATGTAACTATGACTGGCTTTTTGACAGAATTATTTGCCCTTTTAATACTTAGAAAATTAAAAATTTGGTTAAGTTTTGTGTTTAGGTCCACTTTATTCCTACAGTATCAAAGCTATTGCTTTCATACTTGCAACACATATTAACTATCATAAGGGGACCGTGCAAGCAAAGTTATGTAACTCTGACTGGCATTTGGACAGAATTATGGGCCCTTTATACTTAGAAAATCGAAAATTTTGTTAAGATTTGTGTTTTGGTTCACTTTACCCCTAAAGTATCATACATATTGCTTTCATACTTGGAACACTCTCAAACTATCATAAGGGTACAGTAAAAGGACAAGTTGCATAACTCTGGTTGTCATTGTTACGGAATTATGGCCCTTTTTTGACTTAGTAACTTTGAATATATGGTTAAATTTTGTGTTTTGATCCACTTTACTTCTTAAGTATCAAGGCTATTGCTTTCAAACTTCAAATACTTTCATGCTACCATGAGGTTACTGTACCTGGCAAGTTAAATTTTACCTTGACCTTTGAATGACCTTGACTCTCAAGGTCAAATTATAAAATTTTGCTAAAATTGCCATAACTTCTTTATTTATGATGAGATTTGATTGATACTTTGACAAAACTACTCTTA
The DNA here is from genome assembly GCF_020536995.1 of Dreissena polymorpha. Taxonomy (NCBI): domain Eukaryota; kingdom Metazoa; phylum Mollusca; class Bivalvia; order Myida; family Dreissenidae; genus Dreissena; species Dreissena polymorpha. The sequence continues at coordinate 60,518,009 of NC_068369.1, read as the reverse complement.
CCTGACATACCACAATAGACTCCACCCAAACCATCCCCCGTGCCCTCCCCCTCCCCCCTCCCCCGTGCCCTCCCCCCCTATTTTTTATATTTTTTAAGATCGTCTCACAAATAACACCAACACCCTCACACTATACCCCCACCCCCCCCCACCCCACCCCCCCACTCCCAATTTTTTTTTAATTTTTTTTTTTTTTTTTTTAAGATTTTAAGATCATCTCACAAATTTCCACCACAGCCTCACACTATACCCCATCCCCCACCCCAATTTTTTTTTTTAAACGGTTATGTTTGAAATACCGTCCAACCATCGCACCCAAAAAATCCCCCCCCCCCACCCCCCCCCCCCCCCCCCCCCGATTTTTTGTTTCCCTTTTTTGGAAGATAATGTAATAAATGTCCACAACCCCACACTATACACCCCTCTTCATTCCACCCCACCCTCCTTTGTGATTGAAAATGAGAGTCCCTTCACCTTTAAAAAGAAAATAGATGAGCGGTCTGCACCCCCAAGGCGGTGCTTTTGTTTGTATTTGTTTTTAGCTCAACTGATTGCTCAGGTGAGCTTTTGTGACCGGTCTTTGTCCTTCTTCCGTCCGTCCGTCGTCCACATTTGGTTTGAAAACACTCTAGAGGCCACATTTTATGTCGGATCTTCATGAAACCTGGTCAGAAAATTTGTCCCAATGATATCTCAATCAAGTTCGAAACTAGGTCATGCTGGGTCAAAAACTAGGTTATTAGGTCAAAAAAAAATAAAAACCTTGTAAACACTGTAGAAGTCACATTTCATGCCCAATCTTCATGTAACTTTGTCAAAATGTTTGCCTTAATGATATGTTGGTCGACTTCAAAAGTGTTTCCGGTCCGTTGAAAAGGATGGCCGCCAGTGGGCGGGGCAGTTTTCCTTATTTGGATATAGAGAAACCTTGTAAACACTCTAGAAGTCACAATTTTTGCCCAATCATCATGAACGTTGGTCAAAACATTTTTATTGATATCACGGACTAGTTCAAAAATGGTCCTGATCGGTGAAAAACATGGCCGCCAGTGGGCAGGGCATTTTTCTCTATATGTATATAGTGAAAACATGTGAACACTCTATAAGTCACATTTTTGGCCCAATTTTCATGAAATTTGGTCAGAACATTTGTTTCCTTGACATGAGAGTTGAGTTCGAAAATGGTTCTGGTCAGTTGAATAACATGGCTGCCGGGGGGCGGGGGGGGGGGCAGTTTTCCTTTTTTGGCTGTATAGAAACTTTGTTATCACTCTAGAAGTCACAATTTTTGCCCAATCATCATCGAAGTTGGTCAAAACATTGGTTTTATTGATATCTCGTACATGTTCGAAAATGGTCCAGATCAGTGAAAAAACATGGCCGTCAATGGGGGGGGCATTTTTCTCTATATGTATATAGTTCCGGTCAGTTGAATATCATGGCTGCTGGGGGGGGGGCAGTATTTTTATTTTATATTTATATTGTAAAAAAAGCTTGTGAACACACTAGAAATCACATTTTTTGCCCAATCATCATGAAACTTGGTACAAAGATTGGTTTTATATATATATCACATAATTAATGCCATAATTATTGCCCTTAGATTGTCCAAATTTTCATTAGCAAAATCAAAATCAAAATCCTTGTAAACACTCTAGAGGTCACAATTTTGTTTCAGATTGTATGAATCTTGGTCATAATATTTATTTTTGTAAGCAAAGTTTGATGTTTGGTAAGGGGGGGTCAACTCAAAATATAGGTCACCAGGTCAAATCTTACAAAAACAAAAACACTACATGTACATATGCCAGAGTTTTGGTTCAATAAAGATGAAATTTGACCAGGATGTTTGTCTGGACATTATCTAGGTCAAGTTTGACGTTTGGTAAAGATTGAATGAACCGACTCGTCTCAGGTGAGGGAACTAGGGCCATCTTGGCCCATCTTGTTGTACTTAAGTGTTCACAAACAAATATCATTATAAAAATGGAAATCAATGTCAAGAAACTGACTTAAGCAAAAGTTACAATTTAAGGCGCCTTGCTAACAAGTCATATTAAATCAGTGTATTTAAAACAATTTACAATTCAAGCAAAGTTAAAATCAATGTCACTTTTTTTTTAAAGTAAAATTGATTTTCAATGGCAATTAAAACTTTGTGAACACTGGGCAGGGCTACTGTGTCCTGTGTAAGTGTCATACAGTGATAATGGCCAGCAGATTATTTCAATATCAAAACGCTTGTTTATACACAAATTATCAGTTGATATAGGAAGAATATAGCGACACATTATCTGACTTGTCCTCTCTATAGCACTGTAAATTGTACTCTATCCTTTTAGGTTTGTTGCGGGGGTGATACTGCGGGAAAGAATCCCCGCCTTTGAGCGCATGCTGTGGAGAGTGTGTCGAGGGAATGTGTTCCTCAAACAGGCAGAGATAGACACGCGATTGGAAGACCCTATCACTGTAAGACATGAATCTTGTTCATAGTTCTTGAAAGAAGATTGAAGTTAAGATCATGTTTCCAGCTTGTTGAATTGGTTTCATTTATAAATTTTAAAATGCTTAATGTATGTTGCAGCCCAAATAATAGAGCATTTTTAGTGAAAGCATGTTTAGCCCTTGTTTCAATGTATTTGTAATTAGATTTTTCTCAAACATTTGCAAGGTTATCATGTTTCCAATCTGTAAATGATTTAATGGATGTTTTTTTCTTGTGAAAGAAGGTGAAGCTATTTTTTGTAAGAATTATTGTAAGATGTAAATTAAATATTTTCAGGGTGATCGTGTGGACAAAACTGTGTTCATAATATTTTTCCAAGGAGAACAGCTGAAGTCAAGAGTCAAAAAAATATGTGAAGGGTATGCTACTGTCCTCTAGTTCTAAATGAATTGGAAAAAAGTGTTTCATTATAATTACTTTTCACATTTAAGAATACTTGGAAGTGAATTATAATTTCTGTGTATGCCATTTTGTGTACAACATGTCAGCATAGCTTTGAAAACATTTTATTTTCAATCAAGCGATGTAAACAGATCTATATTTAACAATCATAAGGGATGAAACTGTGATGATTATTATATAATTATATATTAGCCTTTTGTATCAATGAAAGAGAACCCCAAAAAAATGTAAATTTATTTTTGTGAAGGAAAAGTTGATCAAGACAGTATGTAAAGCTATAAAGTGTGTGTGAGGCTAGCTCTGTGGATGAATATCATAAAGGACACATTGCCTGTGGAAGAGTTTAATCATGTTAATTTCCAAACAAATCTGTTAACCCTCAACCACTCAGATACTTATTTTGAGGCATGTGTGGTCCCTTAGAAAGTTTAATTTAATTAAACATCTTTCTTACTAGATTCATGTTTAAAAAGCTTCAATTTTAACTCTTAGATACTGATGAGCAGCAAACAGCATACAACCTGAACAGACTGCGAGTTACTCGCAGGCTGTTCTGGTTTTATGCTGGTTACAAAAGCCATTTTCACTTCTCTTCTTATGGGGGAAGGGTTAAGACTGATTGGTGATACCTGTTGTTGTACATGCAGATTCCGTGCCACCCTGTACCCCTGCCCAGAGACCCAGTCAGACAGACGAGAGATGTCCATTGGGGTGATGACGAGAATTGAGGACCTTAACACTGTAAGGGGTTATTTAGTATACAGAGGAAACATTTTCTGCATAAACTAGTTGTTTATTTTATTATAGGAAGGATATAAACTGTTTTTTATGCCCCGAAGGTGAGCATATAATGATCGCATGTCCGTCTGTCTGTCCGTCTGCCTGTCTGTCTGTCCGTCACACTTTTCTTTTAGGTTTAAAAAATGATAATAACTTCAATGTCACTTCAGATGTAACCTTCATATTTGGTATGGATGTGTATATGGACAATGCCTTTCCGTACGCTCACAAATTTTGACCCCTTTGACATTGACCTTGAACTCCGCGTTTAGGTATCAAAATCTGCGTTTAGGTTTCGAAAAAATGTTTTTAGGGGGCATATGTCATCCTATGATGACAGCTCTTGTTTTAATTACATTATAGGAAGGGGATATTTCCTTTTAACTTAGAATTCCATGAAAGCAGAAAGTGTTGTTCCTGATTAGCCTGTGCAGACTGCACAGCATGATCTGGGGCGACACTTTAAGCACGTGCATTAAGCCTTGATGCTTAGAGTAATTATTGACTGGAGAGTCATTTAATATAATCTGATATTCACTGGTAGTAAGGAACACTGGTGATACCAGTGAACTTAATAAAATAATCAGTAACTCACTGGTTTATACATGTATGTTGTATTATATGACACCATGATGGCATCATTATGTTATGTGCTCTTTAGTTTTACAGAGAAATAGTTAAAACCATCAAATATGCACCAAAATGTATAATTACTTGTGTCATTTATGTCATGATCTAACATAATGAACATCCCAGGTAATGAAATTCAATGTGATATATAAATCATACCATTACAATTTCCCACAGGTTATATAATAAAAAGCCCGCAAGCTCTGCCCTGGTAGATTGTCTTGCTCCTCACTCACTAATGTTATTAAAAGTTTTTATTTGATGCTTTTTGATGGTTTATAGAGAAATATCAGGGAATTAAATCTGATAATTTCACTGTTTCAAACAATGAAAATTATCAGTGAAAATTATCAATAATTTTCACTGTTTACTGTGACGAAATGACGTCATTATTCAAGCGAAATTCTTTTGTTAAACCCTTTAACAATTTATATAAACTGTGGATAAAAAGCATAAAATAAAAGAAAATTTGTTGGATTCAGTGGAAAAGCGATTTTAATTCATTCGTGATCATAGAAAATATATATTTTCTATGATCACTTGTGAATTAAAATCGATAATCCACAGAATCCAACAAATATTCTCTATGTCTTGCCTAAATAAATGAAACACATTGCACTACAATTTTAGTTGGACAATGAAATATATAATTTCTGATTTTGAATCCCCAAGTGTTAACCCATTTCTGCTCAGAAGAAAAGTGAAAAGGCTATATGCAACCAGCATAAAACCAGAACAGCCTGCGAGTAAGTTAACTTGCAGTCTGTTCAGGTTCATGCTTTTTGCTTCTCATCAGTATCTTAGGGTTCAGAATGAAGCTCTCAAAACTTGAATCTAGTAAGAAAAGTATTTTATATAATTTTTTAAGGGACTACAAATGCTTTGAAATGCATATCTGATCGAGAAAGGTTTAAGAGAAAAAACAACACAATTTCATATTGTCCACTTCAGGTGCTGGGTCAAACCCAGGATCACCGACACCGACTGTTAGTTGCGGCGGCCAAGAACATCAAGGTGTGGTTCATCAAGGTGCGCAAAATCAAAGCTATCTACCACACGCTAAACATGTTCAACCTGGATGTCACGCAGAAGTGTCTTATTTCCGAGTGCTGGTGCCCAGTTGCCGACCTTGACCGCATACAGCAAGCACTCAAAAGGGGAAATGTGAGTACAGGGGTCTAACGAGTAGTGCTCTGGAGAAAATGGGCTTAATTCATGTGCTTAAAATGTTGAAATAGATTAGACTTCAACAATTTTCGCCTTTACTGGATTTTCATTTTCAAAAGCTGAAAGAGTTGTCCCTTGTTAGCTTGTTTGAACTGTACAGGTTTATATGGGAACAAACTTTATGCACATACTTTAAGCCCAGTTTTGCAAGAACAAGGTTCTAATCAATCCTTGATATGGAATTCTTTAAATCTGGGTGTGCAATCTTCTAAATATGTGTTACATTATTTCTGTTGCCTGGTCAACAAGGTAGAGGAGATCAGTATATGAATTTAAAATACCAGTGTCTTAATTTGTCACCTTTTTTAAAGGGCTATCTGTGATATTTAAAAACAACAACAGAGGATTCTTGTAATAATAGGATGGCTTTATGTTAAACTTTTTTTTTTCATCTATGCATAAGGTTTATGTTTGTCTTACGTAATAAAAAAAAAGGGTAAAAATAGTGTTATATTTTTTTTTATGTTTCAAATTAATGAAAATAAATATAAGTGTCATATAATCTTCTCTTAATAATGTTTGTCTTTATATATATTGATGGCCTATGTATCCCTGCTCAGGAGAGAAGCGGGAGTTCAGTACCATCCATCCTGAACCGTATGAGTACCCGCCAGGAGCCACCCACCTACCACAGACTGAACAAGTTCACCGTTGTGTTCCAGAACATTGTGGATGCCTATGGGGTCGCAAGTTACAGGGAGGTCAACCCAGGTAAGGTCTGAACATGTACAACAGGCCCTTTAAACTAAAATAAAAAGTCTCTTGTAACATGCTCAAATAAAAGATAGATTAGTTGTTTTTGTGATATCGTACGATTCCCTTATTTCGAGCATGACCTAATTTCGATCACTTTGTTTACATTAAGAACGCAGCTCTCGTGATGACATCACACGCATGCGCTCCGAGTATTTTGTTTTACTAACATTACTACGCTTGAAAATAATTACAAAAATGACTAAATTAAGGAACAAAGCAGTTTAATTGCATTTAAAAATCTTACTTCAACTGAAATCATCCAAATGTATGCATATTCCGTGCATATTCTGTGCGTTTTTTTTGTACTCTTCATTGAACTTGCAGATAAATTGCAGACCACTGTGCTAGTGTAAATAATACTTTTTATTTGATTTATTTTAATGAAAATTCTTTTACTTTTTCACGATTCCCAGAAAATGTTGCATGGAACAATATTACGCTCACATCGCGAAAATAGGTGAAATGCCGATATCCACATGTTCAGCGAGTATACCCTGTCCCGATTGGATGATAATTTTATCAAATCTTTTAATAGTTACATATATGACGGAAAAAAAAATGAACAAATTACGAGCGGTGTTTTATTTTTCACTTCTGGAGCACTTTTTCGTGTCAATGTTGCTCAAAAGAAATTCAACCGATAACACAAAAACTTGTTAAATGGTGAATAGAAGTTATAAAAAAAAATTAATTAATCTTTCAGTTTCTATAAATTGGTTCAGTGAATCAAAATTTTCAAAGTTTTGTTGACCTCATTCCTATTGCAATGGAGTACTCTCGCTTTTCGGATGTGACCTCTTGACTCAAGGTAAACAACCCGCGTAGTGTATGTCATTGCGGGTGTGTATGGAACTAACGGCTTTGCATGGTAAAACATGCTGTAAATAAACAATTTTGACATGGATGTAACGGGAATGAAATCAATCTTTTTAGGTACATCGTTTATTGCGGCATTGTTTGAATTAATTCAGAAATTATTTTAGTTGTTTCCTTAATTGCTCGACTCAAGGTAATTTGAGGATACAAATAACATCATGGTCTCATAGAGGATGCTTATTTCACAAAGCCTCAAGTCTTTTATAGCAAATTAGATTGATATTAATGGTACTTTTGGGAAATGACTTAACCCTTTTAGTGCAGTATTGATTTCAACTGAGTTAAGATCTTTGATTTGTTGCTTCAGGTCACACATATGTATCGGTTTATGACCAAATATTGATAAAAAGTTAAATACGGAATATTACGCTAGTCAATTGTTCCAAGACTTTGTATCACTCGAGTGGCTTGTGTGATGACGTATCACACGAGAGGCGGTCTCTAGAGTGTGATGCGAAATAGCACAAGCCACGAGAGTGATACATACTCTTGGAACAATTGACTAGCGTAATATTCCTTTTATTATATACAACAACTAACGAAAACAGTTAACAAATGTATTTTTTACTTTAACAAAACTGACAAAACAATGACTAAAACGGTACGCCATAGTTTATTTAAGACGCATATGAATACAGTTTATGTAAATTAACGTGTAAACATTCGAACCGGGAAAACACAGGTTTCCGACACGCTTACCTTAATGTCATCGTTAATCCAATTTTTATAACAATTAAGTTGACAACTTTAATCTGATGTTTATAACAAAAACGTTTAAACGATATGCACTTCCACTTCTATCTTCCATGTCTTTATCGAAACTTAGTTAAAACCACACTATTTTATTGTATTCCTATCGAAATATACATTTATGCATGATAAACACACACTCCAAAATACGTTTTTAACACATAGTTAACTGTTAAAAAACACAACGTCCGACATGTCCTTAAAGAGTTTACATAAAACTATTGTGTTTTGTGGTAGAAATGACGTCATACGATGTACTACTTAATATATTTCGTAATATAAAATATTTCTATTTTCGGTGCATGTAATGTGACGTCATTAAATGGGTCGAAGTAGTCCGGCTAGTATGGTTATACGGAATTGGAAACAGCGAGTAGTGTAATATGGGATTTTTTATTTCAACGATTGATACAACCTGTATTTTGTTAAAAGCATTAAACAGGTATATAATAAAAACCAATATTTCAGAATGAGGATATATGGTTTAAGTATCTGGAAGTTTTTTTGCCAAAATTCAGCCCCTTTCAGCTGCAAGAAAGAGATATAATATAGATATTTCCCCTAGTGTAAATTAAAAATTCCCTTCTTAATCAAATCTCTGTTTTGATAAAAGACTAACTTTGGACAGAAATTTACTATGTTAGAGACACTTCTGTAAATATTCCAAAATATTTTTATCAAATCGTGTTTGATAGTTATCTATTTAAGCATTTGTAGCAAAGCTTTTGATGAATGTTTTATTACACTACATTTGTAATAGAATATAAACATGAAATTATGCTTTCTAAATAAATATTTCCTATTTTGCCACAAATTTCCACATCTTAAGGGCCCCACCATCTTTCCCCCATCAGGTAAAAAAATAACAGTTTCATTGTAAAACAGAATGAAAAAAAAATCAGTTTCATTTAAAAGATTGTTGGTTATGATTTCAGCCCCATGGACTATCATATCATTCCTGTACCTGTTTGCAATCATGTTCGGTGAGATTGTTTGTTGTGATTTCAGCCCCATGGACTATCATATCATTCCCGTTCCTGTTTGCAATCATGTTCGGTGAGATTGTTGGTTATGATTTCAGCCCCATGGACTATCATATCATTCCCGTTCCTGTTTGCAATCATGTTCGGTGATGCAGGGCATGGGGTTATCATGCTTCTCTTTGCTCTCTACCTCGTCATCATGGAGAAAAGACTGGCACCAAAAATGTCTGCAGATGAGGTACACATAATATAAATGTAGTCTAAAATGTTAAGTATGAGACTGAGATTATAAGTAAAATCGTTATAATTTGTGAGTCGTTAATATTGGTTGATTTGGTGAATTGAATGATCCATGCATAAAGCACAAACATATTTGTAAAGGATGGATGCAAATGCCTCATTTTTTCCGAAACATAAATCCGCGACTTCATGTTGCAGAAATAGTCTTTTTGGCCAGGTTTTCCGAAGGAAAAAACTGGTTATTAGATTGGCTAATGTCGGCGAGCGGGCCGGCGGAACAAGCTTGTCCGGGCCATAAATTTGCCATTCATTGTGAGATTTTAAAATCATTTGGCACATTTATTCACCATCATTAGACAGTGTGTCGCGCGAAATACTTCAATCAGGCTTATACTTGTTTTTATAGCTAAAGATTTCAGTGTTGTCTTAATCACCTATGACACTTGCATGTTTCAGATCTTTGGAATGTTTTTCAATGGCCGCTACATTATTCTGCTTATGGGGGCATTCTCTATCTACACTGGCCTCATCTACAATGACATCTTCTCTAAGTCGCTAAACATATTTGGAAGTGCATGGAAACCTGATCCAAGGTAAATTTGTTGATAACAGTGTACATAATGAAGAAAGTAATGGTTAAGGTACCAATAACTTCCTGGTACATGTAGATTCCCTAGCAAGTGATCTCCAATATATATGTTATATCCTAATAACTTTCATGTTTGAAAACCTTAAAAATTTAAATGAATATATATAGTATCATTGGTCTATTATTGTTTTACATAACATTAAAGGTAAATTTTTGACCATAACAGGTCTTTTTGCTGAAAAAAAGACGAAAGCAATTTTGCTTTGAATTTTATCATTAAAATATTTTATATCCACTCAATTTTCATTGTTTTCATTAATAGGTAGGTATTTATCAAAGTTCAACAATTATCTTGTATGTTTTCCTCCTTTTAATAAATAACTTAGCATCAAATGTATTGGTATTGATACAGAAATAAGAAATCTCTGGGGAAACCAGGCTTAATGTATGTGCATCAAGCATTGAAACCAGGCTTAATGTATGCGCTTCAAGCATTGAAACCAGGCTTAATGTATGTGCATCAAGCATTGAAACCAGGCTTAATGTATGTGCATCAAGCATTGAAACCAGGCTTAATGTATGTGCATCAAGCATTGAAACCAGGCTTAATGTATGTGCATCAGGCATTGAAACCAGGTTTAATGTATGTGCATCAAGCATTGAAACCAGGCTTAATGTATGTGCATCAAGCATTGAAACCAGGCTTAATGTATGTGCATCAAGCATTGAAACCAGGCTTAATGTATGTGCATTAAGCATTGAAACCAGGCTTAATGTATGTGCATCAAGCATTGAAACCAGGCTTAATGTATGTGCATCAAGCATTGAAACCAGGCTTAATGTTTGTGCATCAAGCATTGAAACCAGGCTTAATGTTTGTGCATCAAGCGTTGAAACCAGGCTTAATGTTTGTGCATCAAGCATTGAAACCAGGCTTAATGTATGTGCATCAAGCATTGAAACCAGGCTTAATGAATGTGCATCAAGCATTGAAACCAGGCTTAATGTTTGTGCATCAAGCATTGAAACCAGGCTTAATGTATGTGCATCAAGCATTGAAACCAGGCTTAATGTATGTGCATCAAGCATTGAAACCAGGCTTAATGTATGTGCATCAAGCATTGAAACCAGGCTTAATGTATGTGCATCAAGCATTGAAACCAGGCTTAATATATGTGCATCAAGCATTGAAACCAGGCTTAATGTATGTGCATCAAGCATTGAAACCAGGCTTAATGTTTGTGCATCAAGCATTGAAACCAGGCTTAATGTTTGTGCATCAAGCATTGAAACCAGGCTTTATGTATGTGCATTAAGCATTGAAACCAGGCTTAATGTATGTGCATCAAGCATTGAAACCAGGCTTAATGTATGTGCATCAAGCATTGAAACCAGGCTTAATGTGTGTGCATCAGGCATTGTGCAAAGGCTTATAAGGGCCACACTTTCTGTTTGATGTAATTTTCTCTTTTAAGAAAGAATCTTTTGAAAAAAAATTCAGTCTAGGATGAGAGTGTCTGCCCAGAGTAGCCTGGGAACTACATCGGCTGATGTAGTACAATACTAGGACAATACTTGACCCACATGCATTAAGCCAGGTTACCTTAGAGACGGGCTTTTATTGAAATACTTGTACTTTGTTTCAGTGTATACAATACCTCTTCAATGGATCTGAAAAATTACAAGATCAATGCCAACAACACAGTGGAAAGACCGTATCCTTTTGGTCTTGATCCAGTAAGTGTTTATCACTAAAATCAGCTAAAAAATCTAGAGCATTTTAATATGAAATTGTACATGAAAAGTTATATTTGGGTAGAACTTGAATAGCAATTATTGAATGTAAAGCATTGCATAACGCAGTAATATTCTGAAATAAAATCATTTAAAGATGTAATTTGAAAAATAGCAAGCACATACTTTTGTATTTAGTAACACAAGTAATGTTTAAATTACTACATTTGAAAAGAATATGTTAAAGAATAACTTAATGAGGTAACATACAATTCTGTGAGAAAGCTGACTTGGGTAACAAGTTGTTTCCCAATTTTAAGTATGGCAGCTGATTTTCAACAAGATCACAATTAGGTTATTAGTTGATCTCTAACTTTAGGTATGGCAGCTTGCTATCAACAAGATTACCATCACCAACTCTCTGAAGATGAAGATCTCCGTGATATTCGGTGTTTGCCACATGCTGTTTGGGCTCTCACTTAGTCTTCTTAATCACAGGTATGTGTCGCCTTGGAGCATTTGTATAAACCTTACTAAGATGGTCTTATTTAATAATATGAAATTGAGTTTAGTTTAAGTATATTAATTTAAGCTCAATTTTATCAAAACCCTTAAGCTTATATAAACGCTTTCGAGTCCGTTTCCTGTGAATGGAACCAGTACTTGGTGTCTTTGGAGGAGATAGAAAGACTGCTCCCACAGTGAGAAGAAACCCAGTTGCTAGATGGACACCATATTCACTATGCCACTGTGACCTCATTGACAATTGAAATTCGATTAAATTTAGGGCACTGTAAATAAAGAAATAAAACAAATTAAGAGATAATGTAAAATTTAAGTGTAGAATTAAAACAACAATTATTAACAATAATCAAAAAAACAAAGATGTGTATGTTTGTAATTTGTATTTATGATTAGAAATTTACTGCTTGTCCATCTGACAGTTAACAAGGTCTTGTGTTCATGTATTGATCTGTTTAAATATCAAGTTAAATTAAAGATGCTTCATCACAGATTTTATTAAGGTTTTTTGTTAACCCTAATTGAATTTTGATTTTAAAAACGGACTCACTTATCACAAAGTAAAGTGAAAAACTAATCCAAGCTGCTTTATATCTACCATATGTCAAATCTTTCTGAAGACGTTTGATTTGTCTGTGATAATCAGTATATTCACACTTTTTAGTCATTGATAGCACTCAGGTTAGCACTTTGGTTCCTCATGACCCTCTTTTATCATAGGTTGAGGTTTATTTTAGTCAAAGACCAAAAAAAAAATTCAATCCATTTACGGTTGTTATGAGAGGCATAAGCAAATAACTGACAAAACTTTCAACGTTTACTGCTTTTTTGTTTAGAAGAGACCTCTTTTAAATGAACAATTCCATAAAAGCGTTAAGTGTTATCTCCAGGGGTGTGATTTTTCTGCGGTTTCCGCGAATCGGGTTGTCCCGGGGGTCTTTTCTGAGATTCGCATAAATTTGTTTAAAAAATGTGGGGGGGAGAGGGTACCACCGATTCCACAGACGTATTTCATAAGCGGCCCGAAATATCCGCGGCTCGCGAAATCTCTCCGCATTTTACACTGGTAGATTCTGCCTAAGCATTTTTAAAACGAGCGATATAATTGGCTGTCGTTTCCCAATCTTCCAATTAATATTGGTTTCTTAAAATGTGTTTGGTATTTCTAAGCTGATTCGTTTGCAAATGGCGCCATTGTGAAGTGAAAATTAAGATTATTGAAATGACAATTAGCAATGGAATTAACGACTGACATCATATTGTTTGATAGGAATAATGAAATGTGTTTGTCAACGAAAAAGACTACGTTTTAGATACAAGCAACACATATTTTGTTTAGAAATGTACACAGTTAATTTGTGTCACGGAAACCAGTGTTAGCAAAATGGAGTTCAGTCTACTCGCGAAGTCAAACAATTTAGAACAGTATCGTTCAAACATGTAAATTGACAAACATGATTTGATTTATATGTTAGTGGATCTGTGTATAATCAGATTCATATGCATATTCTGCTTAATTATGTTTGTCACACTCTTCAGTTAACTGAAATAGCATTGAACTGAAGATGTGAAATGCAAGATATTGAAAGGTAAACAAATTAAATATATTATTTAACTCAGTTTAATACATCATTAACACAAGAAGAACCCATTTTGCGTAGTCAAAATCAGTAGACAGAATTTTTCTCCCCTCTGACTTTGCCTCAATCACACCCCTGATCTTAGATTAGCCATTGCAGTCTGCACATGCTAATCAGAGACGACACTTGTATTGAAATTTTCATATAAATTAGTTCTTTTCTAAATTCAAGTGCAGAAAGTGTTGTCCCTGATAAGCCTGTGCTGGCATGACACTTTACCCATATGACTTTAACCCAGATTTCCCCGCACGCTGCTCCATTTGTTTTACAGGTTCTTCAACAAGCCCCTGAACGTCTACTTTGAGTTCATCCCTCAGCTGATCTTCATGTGCTCCATATTTGGCTACCTGATCCTCCTGATATTTGTGAAGTGGCTCAAGTTTGGCCCCGCAGACACCGGAAAGGCCCCTAATCTTCTCATTGGTAGGCCTTGATAAAAACCTAATTTGTTCTAAGCTATTTTTGCAAGGAAAATGCACTAAGGCACGTCCGAACGACATTCACTGCCTGTACCTACGTCCGGGCTAGCCAATGTCCCAGGAACATGCCCGACCGGTCGTGTGTATTCTGGGGGGGGGGGGTGATTATGTGTTCTATTTCAATAAATTGAATTTTAAATAAGCTTTTCAAAGATGTAAAAATTTAATACAGTACGATCAGATGGCAATTAAATCCCAGAGTGAAGTCGGAGACAACAAACGCTTTTTAACCGATCATATCTCAAAATAGATTTGGAACGTATTTTTATAGAGAAAACACATCAGTACCTATTTTAAAGCGGAATTCCGCTAGATATGTTTTTTGATTGGTTTCCTCGAAGTGACGTGTTTTCTCGATAAAAAATGCACTTTAAACTAAACGCCGGGATCGCCCAGGATCCTCCGGGATTGATGAAGGTATCAAACTCAACATTAACAAAAAGTTGCATTAAAATTATAAGTCATTTATCAATTTTAAATAAATTGGTCACTAATCTTTACCAATTACCCATCATTTAGCAAAATTATCCCTTTTATTGTTCTTATAAAACGAAGGTTAGAGTTAAAATGTTCTGACACTCCTTGAATTTTCAATGAAATCATTTCTTATGGTCATTATTTAAGATCAGTGTAAAATAATGAACCTTAACCTATCCAAGCCGAGGAAAAGTTGAGCATGCTGTTTTGGGACAGCTTTTAGTATATGAAACAGTTTATAATGCATCATTTTAACGGTTGATTACTAGTATGTTAGCATAAATATTTTTATTTTGCTTATCATTTTGTTTTGGATTTTAACGTTGAACTTACTTTTTTCATTCATTTAACCTTTTATCAAACTCCTCAATTTTGATGATTTTTTTAAGTAAGTTGTTTTTAGACTAAAAATCACAGAGGAAAAAGTTTCAGATTAAAGTTATATATGAAGTTGATGTTGTGTGTTTCAGGTCTGATAAGCATGTTCCTGTTTCAATATGAGGACCCTTGTAAGCCCACCACCTGCTGGTACGCTGGACAGGTATGCACGTCTCTCACACTCTATAGGGGAATAGTCAGGCTCAAACGCTAGGGAGCTGCCCCAAGCCACTCTAAGGTTCCTTTCTGCCTGGTTAGGGAAATGTTCATGGGGAAATAGGAGGGCATGACATGCCAGTCATTAATGGTCCCTCACAACCCCCCAACCCCACCCCACCACACAACCCATAAATGGGAATATTAGGCCCGAAATGGAAAGGCACTTGTCACTTATTGCCTATTTTCATTCTGCTGGCCTTTTGGGCTTGTCAGTGTAGGTAAATATTCAGGCTGTAGAAAGTTGCTGCACCGTGCCCCTTATTGCCAACATTCACGCTTTTACTCTCCATTGTTGAGGAATATATCTCACTTAGGGTTTCTCCTCATATCTGTTGCTTTTAATAGTGCCTTAATCTGTAAGGAAATATTTAATTAAGTTTAATTCCCACCATCTTCAACAAATATTTATTTGATCCTTAACATGCATAGTTCATTTGAGGTTTCTTTCCCTTAAAACCCTTTCCAGCTCAGAAGTAAAGTGAAAATGGCTATATGCAACCAGCATTAAGCCTGAACAGCCGTCAAGTGACTCGCAGACTGTTCAGGTTGTATGCCGTTTGCTGCTTATCAGTATCTTAGAATTTAAAATGAAGGCTTAAAATCTCTAATCTAGTAAGAAGAAATTTTATTTGATTTTGTAAGGGACTTGAAATGCATCAAAGTGTGTATCAGAGTGGTAAAGGGTTAATGTTTGTTGTTCTCTGCTTCTCACAGAAAGGGTTCCAGATCACGCTGGTGGTTGTAGCTGTGCTCTGTGTGCCCTGGATGCTACTTGTGAAACCTTACATGTTGCGGAAACAACATCTCGAAGGAAAGGTGAGAGGAAAATGATTCTATATTCATTGGTGTTGTGGGACACAATTTTGTGTTGTAAGAAGTAATTTGTCTCTATTGGGGTGTATTGAAAATACAGTTTCAAAAACATGTAGTTCTTTTATGCTCTGGGTTGTATTTAAATGTATGAATATTTGCGTGGTATTATATTTATTTTTATTCTGTTTAATTGGTAGTCAACTGGGTACTTTCAGCATGAAGATATGCATTTTCTATATCTGAATAAAATAGTGATTTTTCTCAACCACTTGTTGAGTATTGTTACCAGCATATTTCAGGTATTGTTTGCAGGAGAATATAATTGTTGAGAGCTGCATAAATTAAATTTAATTCCATTTGAACATCCTCTTTGAGATTTTTGTAGCTCACCTGAGCACGAAGTGCTTAAGGTAAGGCATTGTCATCACCCTATGTCCGGCATCCATTGTTGTGTGGTGTGCGTTAACCAGTGTGTGCTGGAAACTATTAGCTAATTGCCACCCTGGAGGAAAAAATTTCATCCAACCATTATGAAACTTCGAATTCGAATCTGTATCACATGTGCCTAAAAACCTAAATCACTAGACCGCTTCTTAGAAAGACCTTGTGACCACTCTTGAGTCCACATGTTTGACTCAGTCTTGATGAAACTGAGAATGTTTATTTTTAGCTTTACTTTGGGTCATGATTGTAAGAAAACTAGATCACCAGGTCAAATATTAGAGAAACCTGTTACCAATCCAGAGGCCACATTAAATTGTATTACTCAATCTTGATGAAACTTGATCAGGATGTTTATCTGATCTAGAAAGTAGGATTGTGATTAAAACCTTGTTACCACTTTAGAGGCCACATTTATGACCCAATATTGATAATACTTAGTCAGATTGTTTATCTGGACAATATATAGCCCATTTAGGTTAAACCTATTTATTTTAGCTCAATTGCACTTAAAGCCTTAGGCTTATTTAAATGCTGTAGAGTCTGTTTCCTGGGCTTAGAACCAGGACTTGGTGTCTTAGAGGGAGATAAAAAGAATGCTCCCACAGTGGGGATCAAACCCGTGACCTCTCGGTCGCTAGGCTGACACCATAACCATTTCACCACGGCGACCTTTGGCCAATAACAAATCTGGATTATGTGCATCTAGAAACCCTGTCACCAGATCATTTTACAAACAAAACTTCATAATCTAGAGGTCACATTCATGACTCAATCTTTACTTATTCAGAATGTTTATCTGGTGAATGTTTAGGCCAAGTTTTAATATGGGTCACATGGGTCCAGAAACGTGGTACCAGATCTGCTCTTATAAAACCTTGTTTCCCACTCTAGAGGCCACATTTATGACTCATTCTTGATGAATCTGTGTCATGTGTATCCAGAAATTAGGTCACCTGGTCAAATCTTGGAAAAACCTTGTTACCTTTTTAAAGGCCACATTTATTATTCTGTCTTGATGAAACGTAGTAAGAATGTTTATTTTGACAATATGAAGGCCATGTGTGAATCTAGATCAAGTAAGGTAAAAAACTTGATCTCCAGGTCGTGTCTTCAACAATTGGTGTCTGTGAAGTCATTGAGCACATTATGGCCCTCTTGTTTGGATTATGTTCAATGATTCAATGTGCGTTGACTTTTCTGTGTATGCTACACAAATAATATGATTGTAATAAAATATAAATATTTATCATTTTCAAATTCTGTTTTATTGATAACGATAAATTTATATCCTCATATCTTTTCTGCTAACAAATAACCTAGCCCTTAAGTTCAATCATATGAAGATAAATACCAGACAATATCCAGTTTTTGTCTTGCATGATATTTAAATTTGATTCATAAAGCTTGTTTGTAGATGTCTGTAATCTGTAATTGTTGTCGTGATAAATGTAGTAACTGTTGAAACCTGTCATCTAGCCCCACCAGTACACATTGCTAAATGGAGATATGTCACAAGATGATGAATTACTGGAAGTGGTTCACCATGTTGATAGCGAGACAGCTTACCCAGGTGATGATGATGGCTATGAAGAAAAGGTGATTTTGTTCAACACAGAAAGGCTTATTAGCTAAGCAGGTGTTTCGGGTCGCTTGTGCAAAACTAGGCGCTCAGTCTGTGGCTTTCAGCATTCAAGCTATGCACCAAACAATCATCCACACACAAAAAATGTGTGCTACCAAATGATGGTTATTGAAGGCATTTATGATTTATATGAGGATGTCTTTAAAATCAGAATTGTTATGGTACTTGTCTGTATACTGCTTTTCTTGTGGCTATTTTTCTATAGGTAATAAATGCTATTTGCTGGCATGGTAGTGAACGTGGGTGGGGGCTTAGCTGGCTCAGTGACTTTTGACTTCATATTGATACTCATAGATTGTCAGTATGGTTATTGCTTGAAAGTTGCAGACTGTGATCCTAAGTTAGAGACATGATTTGCAGTAGCTGAGCTGATGTGTTTGTTAATATTTACATATCTTCTGCAGAAAAGAGGTTTGGGATAAAGGACAATTACATTTTTATGTAATTAAGTTGGGTAAACAATTTATTCACCATTTCAATATTTGGTTTCAGTCCTTCTTTTCAAATACATGTAGATGAACGAGAAGTGATCTTAACCACATACAATCTTGGAATACTAGCATCTGCAGCTCAGCTTTTGAAAATCATATCTAAAGTTTCGAAATGTTGAAGGTTGATAGTGGAACTGTTGTATTTGATTCAAAATTAGAGTCGAATGCAATAGTTGCACTTAATCTTCATAGTATATATAATATACAGGTATATATGTATATATATATAGTGGTATGAAAACACAGAGATAATGATACTTTCATTTATTTATTCCCTTGTCGCTTATGTTCAGCTGTCAGTGAACAGCGGTGACCTTTTGAACTCTGAAGTTGAAGGGGACGACGGGACCCTTGATCAGACAGGGCTTGTGCGCCCTACTCCCCAGGTACTGACCCCTCAATGTTGTACACACCTGTCGCATCGTGCTTCACTAGTGTGTAGTATCTGCCCTAAGTTATGCATAGAGTTTGTCTTTAGTTTGAGTCCATTGTCTGTGTAGTTTTTAGCTCATCTATTTTTTGAAAAAAAATTATGAGCTATTGTCATCACCTTGGCGTCGGCGTCCGGTTAAGTTTTGCGTTTAGGTCCACTTTTCTCAGAAAGTATCAATGCTATTGCATTCAAACTTGGTCAACTTACTAACTATCATGAGGGGACTGGGCAGGCAAAGTTAGATAACTCTGGCATGCATTTTGACAGAATTATGTGCCCTTTTTATACTTAGAAAATTGAAAATTTTGGTTAAGTTTTGTGTTTAGGTCCATTTTATTCCTTAAGTATCAAAGCTATTACTTTCATACTTGCAACACTTACTAACTATCATAAGGGGACTGTGCAGGCAAAGTTATGTAACTCTGACTGGCATTTTGACAGAATTATGTGCCCTTTTTATACTTAGAAAATTGAAAATTTGGTTAAGTTGTGTGTTTAGGTCCACTTTATTCCTACAGTATTAAAGCTATTGCTTTAATACTTGCAACACTTATTAACTATCATAAGGGGACTGTGCAGGCAAAGTTATGTAACTCTGACTGGCATTTGGACGGAATTATGGGCCCTTTATACTTAAAAAATTGAAAATTTGGTTAAGTTTTGTGTTTTGGTCCACTTAATCCTTAACCCTTTACCGTATCATAGATATTTCTTTCATACTTGGAACACCCGCAAACTATCACAAAGTGGACAGTAAAAGACCAAGTTGCATCTTTCCCCCCACCCACCCCCCCCCCCTGCATTTTTGGAAGATAATGTAATAAATGTCCACACCCCCACACTATACACCCCTCTTCACTCCACCTCTCCCTCCTTTGTGATTTAAATTGAGAGTCCCTTCACCTTCAAAAAGAAAATAGATGAGCGGTCTGCACCTGCAAGGGGGTGCTCTTGTTATACTTTCTTACAGTATTTACTCTCTTTTCGTATGCTCAGTGTTATTTATTGTAACTTACTTTAAAAGCATTTTCTTGCCAACAATAATGAGATGTTTTGTATAGTATAACAAATAATTTACTTGGAAGTTGTATAACACCAGACATATTACTCATGCACAAAATTTTCTTTATTTATTAAAACTTCAGCTAGGAGATAAGTGCGTTAATGAATCACTTTTCATAGGCTCAAACAAAAGTATTGTGGAAAAAATATTGATAACACTTCGAAAATATGCAATACATTATAAATGAAGCATATCAGCATATTGCCAAGTGTTTATAAAACACAATACATGTACATTAAAGGTATAGGTGAATGCTACCATTCTATTAAGTACTTTTTTTCCCAAGTTAATCATTAATATGTCACATCAATTTTCTATATTGTCCTTTTGTTTAGTCAATGCAGTGTTGCTGTGTTGTTGTTTTTTCAACCAAGCATGATGCATTTTCAGACGATATGATTTACTGACTTACTGTAATATATTTCTCTACTTACTTTAAACACTTTGTTTTGCCAAAAGTTAACTTTCATACATATTAACAAAATCCTATTCATGTGAACTTTTATTTTAATTATAATTATGTTTTTCAGAAGAATGTAGAATTTTATTCGTAAAAGAAAATTTGAGTTAAGTGAAAGGTATATGGTAAGCTTTTGTAATTTTATCTACTGGTACAGTAAAAATTTAAGAGTAAAAGCAACATTTCTCCGACAACAGTATCCCTCTGTCATTTACTTTTTCAGACAGTTGTAAATGCTGGTGGAATATCAGTAAACATGTATTTTCCATTCATGGAGGAAAACTATTGACTAAAGTATCATTTATCTTTGAAAAAAAATCCCACCTCACTATTGAAATGATGTTTAAATAATTATAAATAATAATTTATACTCATTTTGATGACATCATATTATACACAAATAAGATATCTTAGCTTTTCTCCAGTATTGTTGTTTATTTATTGTGCTAGAACATAAAATAACAGAAAATAATATTCTTGTTTCTTCGAGTTAGGATTGAATGTTTATTCAACTTGTGGTTATGATAAAAGTATGTTTTTACTTTTTGCTACGCCACTTGTGAAAATATTTTTTTTCGTTACCACTTACGAAATAAAATTTGTTCATATACCCCAATCAACAAATATCATCTATTCTATGTATATCAGATTAACTACATTTCTTTGTATGCCTGAGGCTGCATTCATTAATATTTCAAACATATCTAACATTGAATGTTACATTGTACTTTCCTATAATTTATAACACAGTTTAGTATATATTAACATATTTAATTGTCATAAAATTAAAGTACCATTGAGAGGTCAGTTACGGTGGAGCAAAGATTTTCTGAGCTGTAAAAGCAGCAACATATATTTCCATATAAGAATCTGTTCACATGTACATAATGGTGCACAATAGTTTTTACTTTGATTCACTGTGTTTTAAAAGTAACAACCTCACTAAAGTGTTCCTTCATCCCAGACTTGTCTCTACTTTGTTATCTTAAGAAACCACCTGGTGGCAGAAATATTAGGATTTGATTTTTATGAGAAAAATATTTTCATTCTAGTTATTCATGTATTGACTTTAAAATGAAGTAAAGACTTTGTTTCTCTTGGAAGTGAAAACTGAAGGCTTTATGCTTGGTCTAGCCCTCCACCCCTATGCTGTTTGTATGAATAATTAGTAATTGACTTAATGATTCTGGTTACTTATCTCGCCATATGCAGCGTGAGCCTCGCAATAACTCTCATAACTTGACCAATACCGGAAAAACACTGCCAATACAGAAAGCCACGCCAAATACATGATTTGACAAATCTAAATTCACTGCAAGCTTGGTTAATATGACATTTGACCAATCACTTATATTCCACATTGGCTCGGCTAATACCAGATTACATTTTTTGAATGCCGTTGTGAAAATGCTCAAAAGCTTACTGATTTGTACTTCAAATTTTAGTAAAACTGTTTACTTTTCCAACAATTCAAACTGAAGTTGTAATGTGTTGAAATATATCTCACCTCCTACACACTTTACACAAAGTACCTAATCCGATTGGCTTAGAGCGATCACGTGCCCATTAGTTTTTTTCCATACACCCGAGTAATTTCCATACTACCCAAGTAATCGAGTAATCGGTTGAGATATAATCGTTACACCGTTAGTAACTGACGGTGTAATATTGGGATATACACCCTCAGTAATTTAATACCATACTCTAGCTTCGCTCTCGTATGGTATGAAATTACTGAGGTTGTATATCCCATACACCGTCAGTTACTAACAGTGTAACTAATAAGACTTCTGTGAAATGCTGATAACAAAAATAAAGAAAAACACAGAACTACATATTTACTGCCCTCGAAATATTCTTAAATTAAGGATCTGTTATTTTTTTTGCTAAAATGAATTTGTTGAAATTATTCTTAACTATTAGCATTAAAATTAAATTGGATGCACACTAGATAGGAGAGGATGTCTGCGAAATAGATCTGTCAACGAGCAGATACAATGTCCACATAGATTCCGTTGAAAAATTGATGAAAGTGAAAGTAAGACCTGTTAAAAAACATTTTAGTTTTGATTTTATTTAGCATTTATTGTTTGAGTTGTTGTTATCCACTTTCAAAGCATGTTACGATCACATGCATCAGTTTGCATGAATGTTTTGCTTCAGACTGAAGAAAAATATGTTTAATCATATTTAAATAATTGTTTGAGGCTATTAACACTAAAAAATTATTAATAACATTGTATAGTCAATTAATAATATTGTCATTAATTAGTTAAATTCAAAGATTGTGTAATTATCTGACTTAAGTAGTCGTACCGGTGTTTTTAGCCCCATTACACAAAATGCATTCATGTAATTAATAACAAAGCATCATCATATTATCATAAAAGCTGCATGCATGTGTAGCTTAATCCATGCTCATAATATTTAACATTTATAAACATAATACATATAGGTACTGTTTAAAATGTATTTGTCGATACATTTTGCAACTTATTGCAAAAGTGAAATTTGCAGATTAAATGATCTGTCTGCAATCAGTTTTTGCAGTTTGCGGAATAGTATGCTTCTACACATACAAGAAGTATATACTAGGTTACATGTACTGTGCATGAAATAGCCAATGACTGAAGTACATGTAATTATGTATATGCTTTTTAGAAATTTCTCTTTTGATTTATGTTGGTCTACTTTGATTAAAATTGACTACCGGTATAGTATTTCTCTTCAGAATAATTTAGGTTTAAATATTCCTTTGGGGCTTTGTGGATACAACCTCTGCTGATACTTCCATTAAAAATAAATTGTTTTTAATTTAATTGTATTAAAATAGAAGAAACATCTTTTGACAGCGTCATTCATGTTTTGCAGCCATTTGACTTCAGTGAGGTCATGATCACGCAGGCGATCCACACGATAGAGTACTGCCTGGGCTGTGTCTCACACACGGCCTCCTACCTGCGACTGTGGGCTCTCAGTCTGGCACATGCACGTGAGTTATTTACATCTTGTCATGTATTTTTGTATTGTTTTGGTTTATTGAAAGAGTGTTATGGAAGAAGTGAAAACTTGTAGGTTGTGTTGTTTATTATTGTTATTTTAACTTGGATAAAAACAATTATGAATATGGATTCGACATATTTGCAGAATAAATAGCTTTGTATGGTACCCCTTTTGGGCAGTTAGATGCGAGTGTTTGACCTTAGTTTTCAATTATTCTCAATCTCCTTCAAACTGTGTTAATGTGAGTCCTTGCAATGATTCCTAAAACAATTAAAAACTGTGTTGATAACATTTTTGGCATAATGAATGTCATATAATTATGTACAAGATGGACAAGCTTTTAAAAACAGCCACAAGTTTTATTTGCAGAGTTTTTATTAATGTCAAATAATGTCATAAGAATATGAACCTAGATAGGCGAAAGACAGGCTTAGTACATGTGAGGAAAGAGTCATCCCAGATTAGCATGTGCAGTCCACAAAAGCTAATCAAAGAGGGACATTGTTTGCTTGTTAAGAATTTTTGGTTTAACAGAATTTTCTTTTAAACCAAAATCAAGTAAGTGTTGTCCCTGATTAGCCTGTGAGGACTGCTCAGGCTAATATGAGACAACACTTGAATCGCATGAATTAAGCCTAATTCACAGAGCACTGCTCATATTAAGAAAATTAACATTATTTTACCTATCACACATACATTATCTTCCCCAGAGCTGTCAGAGGTCCTGTGGACCATGGTGATGACAACCGCTCTGAGCTTCAAGATCCAGTGGCTCTCGGTGATCTTCATCTTCGTCTGCTTTGCATTTTGGGCCTGCTGCTCCATTGTGATCCTGGTACTCATGGAGGGCATGTCAGCTTTCCTGCACGCCCTCCGTCTCCATTGGTAACCATGTTATTTGTTAGCTATCTATCAAGTCTCCATTGGTAACCATGTTATTTGTCGGCTATCTATCGAGTCTCTTATTGGCTGGATATCTGTCAAGGATAATGTTCACCAACATTAGTTTTATTCTGAAATTACTGCATGCTTGCTTTGTTGGATATCTCTTAGATATGACTGGACAAAATGGCCTTAGGTTTATCCTCAAGCTTTTTAATGTCATAGTATAGAATTCTCAATAAAAGTACAATTAATTACCTTTTAAATGTATCCTTACTCCATGTTTGTTTATTTTCCAGGGTGGAGTTCCAATCCAAGTTTTACAAAGGCGAAGGCTACCAGTTTGTTCCATTTTCGTTTGACACAATGCTCGCAGAATATGGGCTGGCTGATTAGACGATGAGGATCAGATGTCATAGAGTGCTTTGATAGTTGTGATGTATTCACACATCAGCTAGAATAATACCTACATACAGTTCGAAGTCCACAGCTGATGGATTTTAGTCCCAAACCTGTACTTGGTGTTTGATTAATTGTTCACCGTTTTAAGAAAAATCTTGCACTGAAAATCCAATCTCATGACTACTGGAAAACGAGTGGTATACATTTGATAATATGTCAGACGTGAGATGGTATGATAATATTAATTTATCATTGAAGTGCTGTAATATTTACATGATGCTGGAAGTCTTTTGTCAGATAATTGGTTGATAAAGAACAAAATTACTATGAAATAATCTCACAAAAATGTTTTTCGAACATTAAGTCAAACCTTCGAAAAGTGGATTTTAATTCTTGTGCATTGTTTCAGTAGATTTTAAGTGTATATTGGGCTTGAATCATTTCTTGTGGTCTTATTAATTGTTGTTCAGTGTTGCCAAAGTGTTGTTCATCAATGTAAAGTGTTATGTATTTGTTGTATTTGTATGTTGATGTGTTGTTATTGAAACATTTAAAAGAAAATGTACAAATGAAGAAGAATTACACGTGGTATGTACTATAGTTGAAGAGACCTGTAATTTACAGTAATAATACTGCAATAATTGACCTGTAATAATTTACATAAACCAGGTGGCAATGATTTCAACTACCTTGACATTTGATTTTGTCTAAATTGTTGACAATCTATTTTCAGGATGACTTTAATACCAAATAAGGTTATCTCCCTTAGTCATAACTTCATTATGACAAATGTCATAATAGCAACTTAGCAGCGTATAGGTGTATCAGCAGTAACTCTAATATTGTTTCTTTTTATTTCTCTTTACTTTTTGTTTTAATTAATTAAGTTACTTAAAGTTTGTTAAGTCATTAAATGTTTTCTTCTAACTATTCTTATACTCATTGACAATGTTCAGTAATACAGAATATCCATTTCGTTTCATAATTTTTAGCTCAGCTGTTTTCGGAGAAAACCAGAGGTATTGTCATAGCCAGCTCGTCGTGTCGTCCACCGTCCACGTCGTGCTAAAACCTTAACATTTTGTTAACCTTTTTAACATTGGTTCCAAAATGAAAGTGCTTCCACCTACAACATTGAAACTTAATATGTAGCTGCACCTTGATGAGTTCTACATGCCACACACATTTTTGGGTCACTAGTTCAAAGGTCAATGTCACAAAAAATTGACAAGATTTCATTTATTCAAAACTGCACCCGCAGCCGAGCGTTGGCACCTATTATGCGGTGCTCTTGTTTATACAATTATAGTAGGTTATGGGAAAGAAGCCAAGCGTAAAATGTATTAATTCTATTTTACCTTTTTAGCTCATCTATTTTTTGAAAAAAAATTATGAGCTATTGTCATCACCTTGGCGTCGGCGTCGGCGTCGGCGTCGGCGTTGGCGTTGGCGTTGGCGTCGGCGTCCGGTTAAGTTTTGCGTTTAGGTCCACTTTTCTCAGAAAGTATCAATGCTATTGCATTCAAACTTGGTACACTTACTTACTATCATGAGGGGACTGGGCAGGCAAAGTTAGATAACTCTGGCGTGCATTTTGACAGAATTATGTGCCCTTTTTATACTTAAAAAATTGAAAATTTTGGTTAAGTTTTGCGTTTAGTTCCACTTTTCTCAGTAAGTATCAATGCTATTGCATTCAAACTTGGTACACTTACTTACTATCATAAGGGGACTGGGCAGGCAAAGTTAGATAACTCTGGCATGCATTTTGACAGAATTATGTGCCCTTTTTATACTTAGAAAATTGACAATTTTGGTTAAGTTTTGTGTTTAGGTTCATTTTATTCCTTAAGCATCAAAGCTATTGCTTTCATACTTGCAACACTTACTAACTATCATAAGGGGACTGTGCAGGCAAAGTAATGTAACTCTGACTGGCATTTTGACAGAATTATGTGCCCTTTTTATACTTAGAAAATTGAAAATTTGATTAAGTTTTGTGTTTAGGTCCACTTTATTCCTACAGTATCAAAGCTATTGCTTTCATACTTGCAAGATTTATGAACTATCATAAGGGGACCGTGCAGGCAAAGTTATGTAACTCTGACTGGCATTTGGACGGAATTATGGGCCCTTTATACTTAGAAAATTGAAAATTTGGTGAAGATTTATGTTTTGGTCCACTTTACCCCTAAAGTATCATAGATATTGCTTTCATACTTGGAACACTCACAAACTATCATAAGGGTACAGTAAAAGGACAAGTTGCATAACTCTGGTTGTCATTGTTACGGAATTATGGCCCTTTTTTGACTTAGTAACTTTTAATATATGGTTAAATTTTGTGTTTCGATCCACTTCACTTCTTAAGTATCAAGGCTATTGCTTTCAAACTTCAAATACTTACATGCTATCATGAGGTTACTGTACCTGGCAACTTGAATTTTACTTTGACCTTTGAATGACCTTGACTCTCAAGGTCAAATTATTAAATTTTGCTAAAATTGCCATAACTTCTTTATTTATGATTAGATTTGATTGATACTTTGATGAAACTACTCTTACCTGACATACCACAATAGACTCCACCCAAACCAATCCCCGTGCCCTCCCCCCCCTCCCCCCCCCTCCCCCCCCCCCTATTTTTTTTTTTTTTTTTTTTTTTTTTTTTTTTTTTTTTTTAAGATCATCTCACAAATGACCACCACACCCTCACACTATACCCCCACCCCACCCCCCACCCCACCCCACCCCCCCCACCCCCCCCCCCAATTTTTTTTTTTGATTTTTTTTTTTTTTTTTTTTTTTTTAAGATCATCTCACAAATTACCACCACACCCTCACACTATACCACCACCCCCATTTTTTTTTTTAAACGGTTATGTTTGAAATACCGTCCAACCATCACCCCAAACCCCCCCCCCCCCCTCTCCCCCCCCGATTTTTTTTTTTTTTCGCTTTTTTTGGAAGATTATGTAATAAATGTCCACAACCCCACACTATGCACCCCTCTTCACTCCACTCCTCCCTCCTTTGTGATTGAAAATGAGAGTCCCTTCACCTTTAAAAGAAAATAGATGAGCGGTCTGCACCCGCAAGGCGGTGCTCTTGTTTATATTAAAGATGCTGCTTGTTACAAGCGGTATTGCAGTTGGTTAAGGTAAACCCAAGATGTCTTTGAGTGGTTTACATGCCAAACAAGAATAACGATTACGTTAAGTTTTATTTGTTTTTATATTTAAATGATATTTATATTTGCTGTTGTCTGAAACCATGAATCTCACATGAAAAATGTTTTAACTTTCTTGTGTTGCTTGTGAATTAGATATGGTAGTACTATAAATTATGTCAATAATTGTTAAAAAATGATTGAGTAATTAAATGTTTAAAAAAAAAATTCTAGTAGATTGAACGCTTCTTAGACAAATGAAATTACATTTAAAGCAAGTAATCAATTTATGCAGCCTATACTAAGTTTGCATGCTGAATGCAAATAAGTTACTTAATATGTGCATTACAATTGGTTTTACCAGTAGTGTGTTTTCAAAACAAACCATAGTTGTTCTCTATAAGAATTTGTCTTCGGTTCTAAATCTATAAACTTGTGATTGTGTCAGATGTCAGAATTTATGAGAAAATGCCAAATATTTTGCAATGATCTGTTACTTGTTATTTAAAAGACAGCCAGCATTTCAAAGGTTTGATAACAAAAATAATTGTTGTGTTTTATTGTGTAAAATCATTTTATATTGACGTGTATATACAATTTCTAATGATGAATAGATACATGTGATATGTATACAGGTTTAGATTTTGCTGTCAACAAGGCAATTTTTGATGCTATTTAAAAGTCTTAATTGTAAATTTAAACTTTTTTTAGATATTTGAGTACATGCATCAACAATTTAGCTAACATATTGTAAGCATGTATTACAATAAAGTTTTTTAACAAAACGTATGTAATTTGCCTGTGTTGTGGTTAGGTTGTAATACGTGTCTCATTAAAAAAATTTTTTTTATCTTTATGACACATTAATTTAATTGAGATCGTGTTTTAAGAAAGACCAT
Source organism: Dreissena polymorpha (assembly GCF_020536995.1). Classification (NCBI taxonomy): domain Eukaryota; kingdom Metazoa; phylum Mollusca; class Bivalvia; order Myida; family Dreissenidae; genus Dreissena; species Dreissena polymorpha. Next base: position 60,489,120 of record NC_068369.1, on the reverse strand, counting down.
AACAGTCATGTAGTATAGTCACCATTCATATAAATGCAGACGACATTTTGACCTATGACACTTGATAGCGACAAATGCTACCTATTCAAGTCCCTGCTTGTCATCAAGCCATGGTAAAAATTAGAGAGCCTTGTCGTTTTCTTAGAAATTCAGCCCAAATTTACATACATAAACTGTTGATGACTAATCATAGATACAAAGAAAACATTAAAATACTTTGTCAGCCATGCTGTCGGAAATAAGTGCAATCCAAATCTTTATACCTGTATTTGTTGAATAAATGTATCATATGACCTCATGTGTATTTAGATGTAATATTCATATACCTTTAGTATTCATATTTACTTCATCAGGAATAATAAAACTCTGATTGTAATAAGTATTTTGGTTCTCTTTTGCCTTCAGTGTTATGGTAGACCTGTTTAAACACTAAGCTGCCATAAAATTAAAATAGCAAAGCAATTTTTTTTTTAATTAATAATTATAAATGCTTTATTGGCTACAAATGTCTAATGTCAGCATGTTTGCATTTTTGAATAGTCATGTTCGATTATCACAAATGTCAAATGACACTTTTTTGGAATGTTAATGTCAGTTGTTTGACTTAGCAACATTTACCTCAGAACATTTTGAACCTAAACTTTAATAAGAGATTTTTGTAGTAATATTTGGTAATATATGTGAAATAAAAATCACAAAACATTCTAATGTCGGTAAATTTCGTTATGTAAACGTTACAATGTATTAAAAGTATCCTGATTCATTTATATGCCGAAAATTTTGTTGAAAAAGTGTTTTTTACTCTCAAAGCAATTTAGAAATATATTTTATGTAGTTGATTTTACAGAGACATGTTGAGTATCTTGAACAGTGAACATTTATCAATAATTTAAGATAGTAATTCGCATATTTGATAGTTTCTGTTTAATGAAATGATTTGTGCAATTAAAAAACATTGGCTGACTTTTATGGTTTTTATATTGTCAGAATATGCAGATCACTTTTTTCATGTGGAGTATTAATATCACTGTTCATTTAAATTGTTCTTAATTTCTTAATTAGTTCAATGAGAGAGAGAGAGAGAGATAAAAATTCTATACTTACTTTTGAATTATGAGACATGCTTAGAGGTTTCTATTTAGGTTTTATGCATAGCATTTCATTCTTGTGTATAATCACACAATTTAAGCATTACTGTGACTTTAATTTATGAATACATGTATGTTTCAAAACATTCAAATAACATAATGAATGAACTTTTTTTATAAATTTTCATTAACATAGTTTATTGACATTTTACGAAACATTTTATTTCTACTTGTGTCGATTTTACTCTAGTATAACGGTTTCATTGTTATTCAATGATATTTGGAGGAAAATATTGTTATGTCTTTATTGCATCATGACATATCTTAACAGTTTATGTCAGGTGGTGTTAACTTCTTATGAATAATACTGTTTTGTCATTCTAACATGTATTGTCAGACCCATGGCCTGACATGAAATGTTTGCTTTGATTTATTTATAAATTTTATTTAAATGATATACTGGAATGTGTGCAGTGTGCGAGAATGAATGTTTTGTATGTTAGAGATGTTAACTGTGTCTCGGTATTCGATATTGTTATTGTTATATTGTATATTTTGTTTTAAGTTATAAACAGTCGTTTTTTGTAAATATTGTACGTGAAACTCATTTTGCGTTAGTCCTTATTGTGACTGGTCGCCTAGAAGCCAATATGAGCCATGTCATGCAAAAATGGGTCTTATGCAGCCAATGTAGCTCCAGACCATCCTGCCCAGTCCCGCAGTCAGGTCATGAGCTACCCTGTCCACTTACACAACCACGAAACCTTGCATGACTTTATAGCGGACAGGATAGCTACTGACCAGACTGCGCAACGGCATAAAAACCATTTTCGCATGGTAGTGTGTCCTCATTTGCGTAATAGCAATTTTCAAATTCTGTACACTGAATCCTTCAATAAAAACTTGATGAAGACATAGCTCAGCGCCGCGTGTCCTGGGGTATCTGGTGAAGACATAGCTCAGCGCCGCGTGTCCTGGGGTATCTCGTTTGTAATCCCCACATCATGAATGCGTTAGTCCCTCTCTTCGATTGAGAAATTTTGTATTCTGTAGCACGTCAACTTCACATGAATAATTGTTTATAAGACCGATCACTCGTAAACGTTATCAACGCGTACAAATGCGCTCCTTTAAACTCGTATATCCTCATTTTAGTTTATGAACTCGGTGCTTGTTTCAGTTTTAAAATCAGCATGATACTCCGCCGTTTTGTGAGTCAATTAAGGCTGTTATCTGTCACTTGAATACTCGCCTGCACTTAGTACTGGCAAACCAGCTTACTCTTTAAAGCCATACACCTTGCTTCTGACCTTAAAATGAAATACATTTTAATCAATACATATAGATGCAATTTAAAAGTATGCACAATTGTCAATAAATTTAAAGCCTAGTTAGCAAGTAATTTATTACTTTTTAAACGGTACCGCTTTTAAAACTGAAAGTAGAAGTTCTATATGTATACGTCCATTTCGACAAACGCGATTATTTTTAAGTTTTAAAGCGCAAAATAGACGGATTTCTACCTTGTAAACACTGGACATATTAAAATTGGCATAGATGAAATTAAATCATTAGCCTAGGTAGCAAGTAATTTATTATTTTTTAACGGTACCGCTTTTAAAATCGAAACTAGGATTTCTAGATTGTATACGTCCATTTCGACAAACGCGACTATTTTTAAGTTTTTAAGCGCAAAAGACTGATTTCAACCTTGTAACCACCAGATATATTTTAATTAACATAGATAAAATATTTATACTTAAATTTACTATGTCAAATAAGTTGTGTGGTTAATTATGCTCCCCCAAAATAGTCGCCGCTTCGTCTGTCCGTGCGTGTGTCCGTCCGTCCGTGCACAATTTTGTCCGGGCTATTTCTCAGCAATTAATGACCGGAATTCAATTAAACTTTATGGGAAGCTTCACTACCAAGAGAAGATATGCATATTATCAGCCGGTTCTCGTCGGATGATTTTTCACAGAGTTATGGCCCTTTGAAATTTTCCATTGTACATATAGTGCAATTCTTGTCCGAGCTATTTCTCAGCAACTTATCACGGGAATTCAATGAAACTTTATGGGAAGCTTCACTACCAACAGGAGATGTGCATATTATCAGCCGGTTATGGTCGGATGATTTTTCACAGAGTTGTGGCCCTTTGAAATTTTCTATAAACTGTACATATAGTGCAATTCTTGTCCGGGCTATTTCTCCCCAACTACTGACTGGAATTCAATGAAGCTTTATGGGAAGCTTAACTACCTTATGAGATGCGCATGTTATTTGTGGGTTCTAGTTAGATGATTTATTTAGAGAGTTATGGCCCTTGAAATTTTTAGTTGCTAAACCATCCATCGTATTATTTTGTCCAAAGTTATGCCCCTCAAGACTTTTTCTTTTATATGAATATATAGTGCAATATTGTGACAAAAAAAACCTTTGGGGAGCATCACCCGTCTCCGACGGTTTCTTGTTGTATATGAGAACGAATCATCGTCATTGACTGATATATATGACACAAACAAACAAAACCGATAACTGAATTAACTCTTCCAGTGCTGGAACCGAATTGTGAAGGCCTTTGCAAACAGTTTGGATCCAGATGAGACGTCACAAAACGTGGCGTCTCATCAGGATCCAAACTGCTATTCTGATAGTATTCTTTGAAAAAAAAATCAAAAACAATGCTAATTTTAGAAATTCAGCACATTTTTGCAGACAACAAATTTCCCAGCATGCAAAGGGTAAAACAAAAATCACAGCTTAAGGTTGATGAAAAATTGCGTACAAATAGTATCAACCGAGCCCACACGAAGTCGCACGGTGTATCGTACTGGTATTGGTCCGATTGTTTCACACATATATCTATCAATAATGTTTCACACATATATCTATCAATAAAAGTTTATTGACAAATCTTTGTTGCACAGAACAAGTTAAGACTTGACGTCTTTATACATTAGTTTTTGCTACTATTACCGCCCAATTGTGACACGTTTAATTAAATACGTGCACGTTGATGCTCGGTGTTTCTGACCACAAGAAAAATACTTCGGGGCGACTGGATTATTTTTTGGCGCCACATATAACTAATCAAGTTGTCAAAAACTAGCTGACACGGTCGCCCACAGTCACCTTTAGGGAAGTACTAAGATCGCAATGGCCTTGACACGCAGGTATGATCAAAACCAAAATTGGTAACAGTCGTCATACATTAAGTGCACGCATAAACAGGACGAAGCGAAATAAAAGGGGCCTTTTCACAGATTTTGGCATTGTTTGAAGTTTCCATTAAATGCTTTATATTGATAACTGTAAATATTGGATCTAAAAAGCTCCAGTAAAAAAAATCAAGACTAAAAAATGGAAAACAAGGAGACCGCATCAGGGCTCGAACCAGTGACTCCCGGAGTATTTTATACTTTATATAAGCAATCTTCGTAGTTTCAAGAAATTAAACGACAACAACAGAACTCTCCAAATTATTCAATCGTTTCGCGTTGCAACGCTTTATAATTTTCAGGCTTTTAAATCGTCAAAAGATGCATACAATGGCTATATTAGACCATGGTAAATGTTCAGTAATATTGTTTCCTCACAAATATCATAACTTAAACGAAAATTTGCGAATCTGAAACAACTTTTTCAATTTTGTCAATTTACCAAAACGTGAAAAGATCCCTTTAAATGGTCCATTTATGTCCAACTGTATGTTTCCCTGCCCTAAGTCTCTCAAGAATCCCAGTTATTGAAATGTTTGTACGTCATGTGCAGTATCTGTTAGTCTTGTTGACGGGGATGCAACCGAGAAATTTCATTCTGATTGTGATTTTGTATCAAAGCATGTATGTCCGTACATATTTCTATTTTAGGACAAAGCAGACGGCGTATATACTGTTCAAAATTGTAGGATCGTCGTATCTGTTTATTTGTTCACGTTCCAATAACTTAGATTCGCCGCGTAGGACAAAACGAAGGATTTTGTTAAATAAAACCACACAATATAAAATGCATCAAATTTTCATGTACTCATTCTGTTGTCAAGTCTGCGGATAAAAATATAGACACATTTTGTTGTTGTTTTTGATTTTCTGATAGTGTTTCGGGGGGTCAAATATTGCGACTATTAATGTCGTAATCTAAAATTTGGTGAACAATTAATCGTTACCGGTAACAATACTTCGTATTCTTTTAAGATATAAATTTAATTTGTTGACAATACGCAATGTCTTCGTTTATCAAAGATCTGGGTCAAAAAGGTTGTTTATATAATATTAAACAAACAGTTTTATGACATCAAACGTAAATTTAAAAAAATACGTTTGTGTAACTCAAAGATGTAATTAATCATCCATCAATATACAAAATGTATAACCTCAAATCAATTTGAAACCACACGTTAGCAACTTGAAATTTTAACAATCAAGGAGCTATAAAATATTGCATACATGGGCATAAGAAACTTTGCGTAAATACGATAGTTATACAAATATATGTAGGCCTTCGAATTCTGTTCCAGAAGCTTTTAAACGCACAACCATACACTGTGGAAAAAAATTATGGGCGCATTTAAGACGGGCATAAAAATTAACCGGTATTTTGTTGATTGTGTCATACTTAGTCATACTTATAGCGTGTTTTCTACTTCGCTAATGGACACATTGAAACAATAATCCCACGTGCAGGCGGTGCCTGTCAGATTTGATGCGGATCTGTCTTCAGTTTGACATGTTTGGTCTTCCTAAAATGGATTACGCACTGTGTATGTAAAACCCCTGTAATTAGCCTCGTCATATACAAACACAAAAGCGATATTATTTACGGTGTTTTTCATCTTTTTGCAATAACCCCACTATTAATCAACTTAATGCATGATAAAATGTCTTGGTCGTGCTTTTTTGTGACAAGTTCTATTGAAACAAAAACAGCGCACGAAGTGGCGTAAGATAAGCATCGACAACGAAAAAAGAAAAGAGGGTTCAGAACATAATTCAAAACTTTTAAAAGTAATTTTTGTGACATATCCCCCTATTAAATGTTTTGAGGACTCCGCCACGTGTGTTGTCAAAAAATAATATATAATATATTAAAGATATTTAAAGCCACACACCTTCTTTGGCATAGTAAATTTAAGTATAAATAGCATATTTTATCTATGTTAATTAGAATATATCTGGCGGTAACAAGGTAGAAATCAGTCTTTTTTGCGCTTTAAAACTTAACAATAATCGCGTTTGTCGAAATGACGTATACGTTTAGAAATCCTACTTCCGGTTTAAAAGCGGTTCCTATTTGAAAAATAATAAATTACTTGCTAACTAGGCTTTAGGTTTAATGACAATTTTGCACACTTTCTAATTGCATTTATATGTATTGATTAACATGTATTTCATTTCAGTCAGAGGCAAGGTGTGTGGCTTTAAGATATTATGCGAATCTATATATAGCTCTAAATATAATGCACACATGTGGTCGAATTAAGAATGTTGTTAATAATAGTATGTGGTTGTCACACATATTATTCTTTCCCTTAATCTACGCCCGTGTACTAGGTATTGCTAGCTCTATATAAAGGGACAGATTATCTCTAAACAAGTCATGATTTTGAAAAGTGATGGAAATGCTGTGCGTCCAGAAAAACAGTGCGGTGCTGGCTTTAAGCCTTCTAGTGCAAGTGTGCAGTGCGGGTATTGGTATTATGGTAGGCGGACCCGTGCTATCCCGAGATGGTTTGTTTTTTAATGAGTTCTCTAGTTTTGTTTTCATTTCAATCATGTGTTGTTGTTTTATTATTTTACTTTTTATTTCTGTTTGAAAGGAACAAAATACATAGGTGCCGGTAATTAATTTAATGGCGTATCAAAGCCTCAGTCACGGAATTTGAATTACAAACAAGGTTTTTGTTTTACAGAAGTAAACAACAATAGCTGAATGAATGCGCCGACCCTCTATATAAAATATTATATGTCAACGAGAAAGGTTATCAGATAAAACGTAAACTATTAATATTTACTCAGCTTGAAAAAAAATCGTATATAACAAAAAAGCATTTCCGATGAAAAGGGAATTGTTGCCCTAGCGTCACTTAATTTAAATTAATACACAATTTATATCTGTTTATAATTATTTCGACCAAATAATCTATGTTTTAAATGTGTTGCATATTTTTACCCGCCTAAGCATAGGTTATTTTACTACAACCGTGCGCATCGTATATTTTATTTAAACTTTGCTACAAGTATTTATCTCTCGTCGTTTCGAAACAATACATGAATGTCCAGACATTTAAGACTCAAAAAAACTAACAAACACACAATGGTCATTTACCGCTTTCACTTGACATTCAGAGGACGACTGGGAACCGGTGTACCGGATATACGAAGGCCAAGAGTGGGACTCCCACGACGACTACCTCAGTCAAGAACGCGGCGCGCGCTTCGGCGACAAGGACGACTCGCAGTTCCGCTCCTGGAAACTCGACCAGTGGCACCACGACAAGATACAAAAGGTGGGTAGTTAGTGAAAAAAAGTGTCCACGAGACATAGCACGAGCATTTTGATTAGAATGTTAAATGTTGTATTATTTCTAATGAAAATTCCCAGTAAAGCGACAGCTTTTCTTCTCCTAAAACAATGAAAGCAATAATAATGTGGAATGACGGAAAAGCTATACATAATTACGATGAAACTCATTAAAATCATCGCGATGACAAATATGGCGATACTTAAAACGATAGTGATGAAGTTGATGGTGATAGCGACCATGATGATGATGATAATGATGATGATGATGATTATGATGATGATTTTTAATATTATTTTGGGTCATTATCTGTCGCGGCAGGTGAAAGTGGAGCTCTATGACGACGGCGACGAGGTGGCGGAATTCGAGTTCGAGGGCACCATGCAGAACCTTACCAGCTTCTTCTCGCCTGCAAATCTCCGCCGATCCTCTTACGGCGACATCCCCGATGGGCTCAGCGGCACTCGCTTCCCAGGCGACGACTTCAGCTTTGACGGGTGGGTAGACTTAACCAATTGTTTATTATCAGTTGTTTTTTCAAGCAGCAATTGCTATCTAATGGAAGTTATCAGCAGATAGTAAGTGGCGATTGTTGCATATTATTTGGTTAATCAATGAAATAATGATTTCGGCGGTTAGTTTTTCACGCAGGCTTAGGCTTAAATAATAGAATTTTAATAATTTCTAAATGACATTACGCCCGGACTCTTTCTTGATCAAGCATTTTTAATTTTGTATCCATAGAAATGTGATATATTTTTACACTTCTGTCCTTCAGTGACGACGATTCCCGCCACTGGGCGATCAGTTCTGTCCATAAGGGCGATTGTCGAAATGACGAGGGCTGGATACAGGTGATCGACAAGCCCACGCCAGGTCGCGACCGCTGTGTCTGCGGCTATGAGAACGTGGCAAAATACCCAACCATCATGTACGCAAAGGGAAACCGAAAGGCACGCTGGGGCGATAGAAGTAAGTCACGGACTTTATATTAGAGAGCTGACTACAAAGACACCTAGTCTCATTGAAGCACTAATTAAAAAAATTATTGATATCAATTAATATTTCTAACAATTCAAGCATCGCAATCGTATACAATTTGATCATAATTATCACTTACTGTATACCCAGAAGATGAAAAACTATTTCAAATTTATTTTCTATGAATGTGCCCGAGTAAGTGAAATGGAATATGTCTGCGTTAATAGGCATATATAACGGCACTAATACTGTGGTACGGTTTGTCTCGCGCAGACGCCGTTGGTCACGCGGACATGATGCAGGTGTCCGTGAGTCACGTGCCGTACCCCGCGCGCCAGCAGCCACGTGCCCCAGTTATGCAACAGCCCGTGGTGATGTCTCAACAGCCACCACAGATGATGCCCCAACAGCCACCACAGATGATGCAACCGCAGCCACCGATGATGCAACCGCAGATGGTGCAACAGCAACCTGGGATGATGCCTATGTTTCCACAACAAGTCGCCATGTATTCCGGGGATGATGGAAAATAAACATAAAAGTGGTTTCATGTTTTTGTTTTCACATTATCCGACATTTTTACTTGGTAGTTGAGTGCTAAGAACGTTAATGTCGTTTACAAAATATAATGATAATAAATGAACAAACAAGAACAATACTTTCTATTGTATACAGTGAATTTAGATTGATAATAAAAACTTGTTGACGTGACGCATCGCCGTCGAATATCTGGAATCTTGGGGATCAGAAAGATTGTCATTCCCAAACAAACAGTTTTATTGCCACCGAAGTACGTTTTTTAACGCTCAAAATTGCATAAGGAGTCATTTATCATCCAGATCGTAAAACCTACATTGATGTTTGGAAGTGTTGTGATTGATTTTGACCTTAAGGTAACTTTTGAATGGCAGTCAAAAGAGCAATGCAGTGGCGTATGACAAACACCATTAGCGAAATAAAAGATAATGTGATGTAACCTCATTTTTAGTTTCACACAATCTGGTGCTGGTTATCTTATTAAAACGGAAATTCACAAATATCAGAGTTTAACGAGTACAATGTACCTCATCTTGTAACTTTACAAGTTGCGCTGAAGTTCAGAATTCAAACAATTTAAGTCCAATTTTTTTTTACATATGTTATCTAACTTATCTTACACAAAAGGATCGGTAGCTCAGCTCAGTCAAAACATCTTGTCGTTAAATGTTTTCGATAAACAAGACATGTACACACTACAATCTGCCAAATCTCTCCATTTAACAATTTATCTTTGAAACTACAAGTCAATTTTGTGAATTTTGTTTATTATTCAATATAAGACATACATTGCATACATGCATATGATCACACAAAAAAGTTATATCATGTAGCAGCAATAATGTTCAAACATGTTATACAAGATATGCTATTATAATTATAGTGTGTGTTTTTTTTCCCCAAAAAAACTATCTACAGAATAGTTATGAATATGAATGAGTTGCATAAAGTTGGTAGAAAGCATTCTGGACTTGTTTATAAAAAGTTTAATGTGTTACCATTTTTGTTCACATAATAATTTAGTGAATATTAATGTAGTTAAAAAGGATAAAAGCTCAACCGAAATAAACAAACGCATGTCTGGAATCGGCGCGAAAATTGAGAGTATCGATTTTGTGATAACACATTTTTTACACAAATAAACAAAATCGGTGACGTGGATTATAATATCAACAAAGTTAACAAGGCTTATACAAAGACGCTATTGCAAAGGCAATCATAACACATCTTTAAATAAAAGTGAGTAAAATGTTATGTTAGTCCAAACATTTAATGTATTTAAACGTTGAATATACGTGCACAGCCAAATTCGTAAAACAAATTCATGATAACTTATTTGTATAATAATATGCTCTAATAACTTTTTTAATGAAGCATATTTATAAATACTGTAATTGTCCATTTTATTTGTTAATATTTTGGTTTCTACACGCTTACATAACCCAAATAATCCTAGTTATCATTCTAGCCTTTAAGTCTATAAGAAAACCATTTTAATTGGTAGAACTAACTCTAATTTGTATTTGGTGAGTAAGACTGCTGCGGCTGTCACAGCTTCGATAGTTTCACTACAGCTATGCCCGTGCGTATGTTGTTGCTGGCTCTATATAAAGGGACACAGTCTCCCAAAAAAGCATGATTCTTAAAAGTAACGGCAATGCGGTGCTTCCCGTGGAACAGTGCGGTGCTGGCTTTAAGCCTTCTAGTGCAAGTGTGCAGTGCGGGTATATTCGGACCAGCTCGAGACGGTTAGTTTAAAGGAGCCTTTACGTTTGACTGTACTTCATAGAACTGTTAATGCACATATTTTTGTTTTATTTTGTTGAATTTGTCATGTTATTATTGCTTATAAAACACTACTCAAGATATTCAGTTTGAAGACGTTTTTAAGATTCTTAAAAACACAATTTAAACAAAAATAAATATGATACACATTTACATGAAGAACACGCTTTTATGTTATTGTTTCGTTTAATAAATGTGTTTTTTCCAATTGTTTGAGGATAATAAAATGGATAACGAAACAATGTGCTTTTGTTTAACCCAATAAATAAAAACTAAATGAACAGATGCAACATATTTGTATTCTATCGCATGATATACATTTATCCTAACATTATTAGAATTTCTGTAAACTTAACTAATAATCTGCACTGAACTGTACAGTATATTCGTTCCCCAAATATATCAGTTTTTGTTTACTATACCGATATTCATTTTCATGATCTTATATATTTTCTCTTTTTTCGGTGACATATAGGCCCATTTGGCCGGCGTAATTTGTTTTGTTAATCTATAGTACTTACTTACTAACTTGTTTACTTATAAACCCATAGTTACATTTTTTACCAAACATGTAGCGTTAACGCACATCACAAGTTGGCTATCTCGCAAGCACTCATACCAGTTGATCCCAGGAATAAAACATCGTGTCGTATGGGCAGTAAACAAGCAACTATAGATCCAGCATCAATAAAACATCGTGTCGTATGGGCAGTAAACAAGCAACTATAGATCCAGCATCAATAAAACATCGTGTCGTATGGGCAGTACACAAGCAACTATAGATCCAGCATCAATAAAACATCGTGTCTTATGGGCAGTAAACAAGCAACTATAGATCCAGCATCAATAAAACATCGTGTCGTATGGGCAGTAAACAAGCAACTATAGATCCAGCATCTATGAACATACCATGAGTACTCAATAGCGACGAATATTGCGTAATATATTTCCTAAAATGCCAAAACCTATTAAAATAATATGATTACTCAAAATCGACGAATATTGCGTATAATATTTCATAAATAAAGTAATCACATAAAAAAAACTTGTTCCTTGTAGCAATATCCACTATTTCAACGCTAAATGTGGTATGGTAACGCAAATTTAACCAGATACAAAATGGTCGTTTTTATTTTGTGTGGCGAATATATTTCATTTAATTCCCTGCAACGATTTCTATTCATACGAAAAACGAGGTTTGTGTTGAGTATATTGTCCTCCAAAATAGAAAGAGGAGCATTTTATATCGTGTTAAATCTATGTTACCAGACCACATCTAGCGTTGAAATTTTGGCTATTGCTATAAGGTACATTGATTGTTTATGTGTAAACTCTATTTTTCGAGATACTGTACGAAATATTCGTTGATTTTTAGTGTGTATGTGAAATTCTTTAATTCAAATAAATCTATATTTGTTAATGTATTATATTTATTTTTTTTCATTTTTATCAGCAATAACTTTGATTCAATGAATGCGCCGCGAATGCGCCTTTAAACTTTACTGTTTGTTATTCGTTGTTTCGAACCAAAACATATGCAGGGCTTGATCTATATTAGCAACTGTAAAAATTCCGTCGTTTTAATTACATGTACCTTGTTTCAGCGGTACGTGAAGCGTTTAACGAAGACGACTGGGAGCCGGTGTACCGGATATACGAAAACCACGAGTGGGACTCCCACGACGACTATCTCAGTCAGGAACGCAGCGCCCGCTTCGGTGACAAAGACGACTCTCAGTTCCGCTCCTGGAAACTCGACCAGTGGCACCACGACAAGATACACAAGGTGGGTAGTTTGAGAAAAATGATGTCCCCAGGGACGATTAAGAGAATTTATAGATTTCAACTATGTTAATACGCATTTAACGTATGTGATAAAACTAATAAAAATACTACCGTATTCCCGATGACACGGATAATGTTAAGGAACATAGTGAATTATGATGATGGTAAATAATAATCATAACGATGACGATGATTGATATTACGATAACGATGAAGACGAAAATGGTGATGCTGATGTTGCAGATGACGATGGCGATCATGATGATGATAATGACGATGATGATCATGATGATCATGATGCAGTTATTTCTGAACATTTTTTACACTATCTTGTGGTTGTCGCAGGTGAAAGTGGAGCTCTATGACGACGGCGACGAGGTGGCGGAATTTGAGTTCGAGGGCACCCTGCAGAATCTTACCAGCTTCTTCTCGCCTGCCAATCTCCGCCGATCCTCTTACGGCGATATCCCCGATGGGCTCAGCGGTCGGCCATTTCCCGGCGACGACTTTAGCTTCGACGGGTTTGTAGTATTGGTTCGCTTGTTCATTTATTAAAGGTGCCATGTTTTGAAGTGAATTTTCGTAGCGACCTCTTCGCACAGGAAATAGCGTAAAATTAGCAGCGTAATACATACTAGTTAGCGGTATTAGGAAACGTTCATTTTTTTGTTGTAAATTTGTTGTTAACATATTTTGTGTGTTCATTTTTAAGACATGAATATTTATCATTAAAATAAAATATAGCGCTACTTAAAAGACGGCAATTTTTTATTTGGTAAAATATTAGTTTTATGTCGTACACGATCTCCAGGGACGACGACTCGCGCCACTGGGCGATCAGCTACCGCCACAGGGGCGATTGTCGAAATGACGAGGGATGGATACAGGTGATCGACAAGCCAACGCCGGGTCGCGACCGCTGCGTTTGCGGCTATGAGAACGTGGCAAAATATCCAACCATCATGTACGCCAAGGGCAACCGTAAGGCGCGTTGGAGCGACAAAAGTAAGTGACTATTATAATTCCGTTATGGCAACTCTAGTTTAAAGAAAAGCATCTTTCATACACAATACGTTGTAATAATTAGAATTGAATAAAGTGTTTATTAATTTCATCGGTTTATGAAATGTATGTACAACTATGCGTAATCAGTGCATAAATGATTCGGAGAAAATTAAGTTCATACATTAAATGCCATTAAATTCTTAAAAAGAACCATTTTTCAATATGAAGTCATGTTTTAGTTTGCAAATTAAGACATACATAAATGCGTTGGCCCATGTAAAACAAGAAAAACAAAGCATTTCGAAATGTCTTCGTAGTTTCCAAGACTTTGTAATTGTAAATCGATATTGTTTTATTTCACGAATATATATTTTGAACACACCTTTTCAATGAAAAACAGACGCTGTTGGTCACGCGGACATGATGCAGGTGTCTGTGAGTCACGTGCCGTACCCCGCGCGTCTGCAGCCACAGCCTCCCGTGGTGCAGCAGCCCGCCGCGATACTTCAACTACCACAACAGCCGCAACTAATGCAACCACAACCCCAGTTGATGTCCATGTTTCCACAACAAAGTTTTTTGTTTGAAACGAAGAAATAACTTTCCTTCATAATTATATATATATATAGGAGGTTGTCCGTTTGGTTTTTTCGTTGTGACGTACCAGAAGGACGAAGACATTTTATTGACCGATGCATAATGATAGTGCGTTTATTTCGTAATGTGATCATCTTTAGTCTGGAAATTAAAATTATAGTCAACTTTTGTGTTCTCGTTATGAGCATAATCATATGCATTGTTCGAAGGATATCAATATCCTTAATAATTTACACAAGACAGCGGGTTATGGTGCTAGTGAAGGCGTCATCATATGGAAATATTCCAACAAACATGCGACTGTGCTCCGCAACAAAATGAGTTGTCCTGCATTTTCTCATAAAAGAGCGTATCTCTGATATTATCTTAATGTCTTTTCTGTAACATGTCTGTGAAGGGTCAGCGTCACATTCAAGCGGTGCTAATTATGTTCTAAAACTGGTGTTCTAGCTTCATCCTTTGAAACAGCCAAATTAAACTGTTGATGCATATATGTTAATTGTTAAAGACATGCTAGTGTTCTTCACATCCTAAATAACCTAATAAATAATAATAATAAATGCTTTACTATTGTGCATCCTTCCGTCTGTCGTGCGATCCGATACGAACTCTAAGAACTCCAGGAGATTTCAAGCTGTGGTGTGATGGGATGCGTGCCCGTACGTTATAATACGATGCTTTGTGTTCATTTTGGTTCTGTTTACAGGTAGAATTGTCATCACGAACATGGCCCCACAAAGCCGTCTGAAAAGCTTTCCCTGTCATAATGTGCCCAATGGCATTTTACCCATAGACAGTCTCAAGTATGTTTTAAGACCGGTTTCTTCAATAATGAATCATGTGGCCCCCCAGCAAGTTCATGAGTGTATGAAAACACCCCAACATCAGAACAATACTGTGTTCAGGCAACTACTTTGTGGCACGTCAACGATGATTTCGACAGCCTTCCAATACAATGGTTTGTCAAACGTTAACATGGTGGGAACGTTGTGCTTCATGACAAGGTTACAAACAGAGTCTTATGTTGACATAATGCACGACTTATCCCCCAGAATATAAATCATTATAGGCAAGAATTTGACTTACGACTGCTCAGGGTGCTGGTTTTCCTGAGGCAAAAAATGCACATTCCCTGCCAATTCGGTGTTGCTTGATGAAGCTGAAGAAGACCTCTCACAAAATATCGACTCTCTTATCATAATCTAGAAATCGCGTCAGGTCCTCGAATACTACCTCAGTACAAGCATGCCTTGCTAACCGGTTCTCCAAGCTGTTGCCTTATTTCTAGTTTTCAGCTCTGTGACCTGTTTTTGTGAAATCAGAAAATTCGTCCGTGATTTGGGATGGGGGTTATAGATGTATTAACACACCTCCCATGAAAAGTACATTTGCAGTCAATTGTTATAGTATTGTGATCAACACTATTGGCGGCAGGGAGAACAGACAATCTCCAACAAATCTATATCACTGGCCAGGATATCAGTTTCCACAAAATCCGCAGCTTTCGACAATTACCTTCGGACGTCGTAGATGATTGATTTGAACAGCAAGTCCCACTTGAAGTGGTGCAATGACAGCTTGTGAACGAACGAACTGCCACAACCTTGCGCCTTGTGTCTTTTCCATAGAACAACCAAATGACATGCCTCTAAAACAAATTTGTCAGTACGTACCCAGCCAAAATACCATGTGTCCAATTTAACCGTACAACCACAGAGTATGCAGTCTTTATGACTTTCAAAACCTCCACTTGATTGCCTTGTGGTTCTTTTTTGTACAAAACTACAAAAGTTATCTCGCTGTGCAGGATGACCTTTAAGGTTTTTATCATTTGTGTATTGCTGACGACATTTTTATGTACTTTAGTGCCAGCCTGCGTAACAAGGTAATATTTGTGCCTCACTATAGCTTCATTTATTCCCTTCACTCCCTTCCACCGAATAGCACCTCAGTTATTCGTTGAAATCTCAATCTCATTGTACACAAATCTTGCTTGGATGTGTTTGCACTCATTATTTAACCATTTATGACAAAAAGAAACAATAATAACTTGTTTAATGCTTTGATCTGAAATGTTGCAATTAACACAGAAATGGTCTAATATTATGGCATTGTTAATGTGTTATTTGCCCCCAAAACCTAAGTTTAGACACCAAAATAATGAAATTTGAGTGGATACTCACATAGTTATGATCATTAATAGGTTTTAGCGGACATCTTGGACGCCATCTTGAAAAAAAACACTTTCCGATGGTCCGATTTTGGTAAACTTTTTAAATGTTATAAAGGACATTCTACCCTACCAGGATCGGTTAAAATACCTTTTGTAGCATTTTTAAGGAGTTGAGTGATATTTTTTCATATATTGACCCGACTATAGCTTTCGATTGTACAATAAATAGCTATTAGGTGCGCACGTCAGAGCTATCAAAAGATTTCGCACGCGAACGTAACATAGATGTCTTCATTAAATGTAACAATGTCACCTTTATGCGACCGTATAATTCAGACAAGTATCAAATATAGAAAAAAAACTGAGTAAATGAGATATGACGTGCAAAAGACAGTCGATATTTTGACTAGTGTGTGGTAATGAGGCCAATCGTATTGTTGTATATTTCGCTAATGGGCCATTATGAAACATAACTCAAACGTGTCGGCGGTGTATGTAATATTCGATGCGGATCTGTCGCCAGTTTGACAAGTCTGACATTCCGAAAATGGATTCAGCGCAGTGTATGTAAAATACTTGTTACTAGCCTCGTCATATATACAACAAAAGCGATATTATTAACGATGTTTTAAACTCCGTGATGCCGTGATCCCACTGTTAATCAACTTCATTCATGAACTTCTATTTTGGTCATGCGTTTTGATGACACATTCAATAAACAAAAATCATCACATGCAGTGGCGTACGACAAACATCATTAGCGTCGTAAAAGGGAATGTGCTGCAACCCCTACAAAGTTTTTTTTTATTTTCACAAAATCTAGTGCTGCAAATCTTCTTGAAACGGAAAATCCCAAATATAAGTATTTAACCAATGCCATGTACCTGCATTTTGCAACCTTACAAGTTGCGCTGAAGTTCACAATACAAATTATGTAAAGCCAAAAATAGCTTATCCAACAAAATAGGATCGGTAGCTCAGCCAAAAATACCTTATCGTTCACTGTTTGCGATAAAAACGATATTTACACAAGTCTGTCTTCCACATTTCTCTATTTAAGATTTTATCTTTGCAAGTGCAAGTTAATTAAGTAAGGTGAATGTAGTTAAAGGATTAAAATTCAACAGAAATAAAGAACCACAAATGTTTAAAATCGGCACGAAAACTTAGGAGCGTCGATTTTGTAGAAACAAATTGTTCAGACCTATAAACAAAAGGGGTGACGCGGACTATAATAACGCATAAAAACGCTGAAACAAAGACGCTATTGCAAAGGCAATTATTACTCTTTTAAGGTGAATACAATGTTATTTGAGTCAATAAACTTTAAATATTTAAAAGTTTAATATACGTGAACATTTAAATGTGTAACCTAAATTCATGATCACTAATTTGTGTAATTAATAAGTATATGATCTTATGAAATGTTTACATGAAACAAATTTTGAAGCGTTGCAATTATTCATTTTATATTTCAATATTTTGGTTCACACACGTGCACACATAACTCAAATAATCCTAGTTATCATTCTTACCTTTAAGTCTAACAGAAAACCAGTTGATTGGTAGAAATAACTATAATTTCTATTTGGTGAGTAAGACTGCTGCAGTTGTCACAGCTTCGATATTCACTAGAGCTATGCCCATGCGTATGTTGTTGCTGGCTCTATATAAAGGGGCAGAGTCTCCCTCCTAATAATGATTCTGAAAAGGGACGGAAATGCTGTGCTTCTCGAGGAACAGTGCGGTGTTGGCTTTAAGCTTTCTAGTGCAAGTGTGCAGTGCTGGTATACTGTTCGGAGATGGTTAGTTTTAATGAGTTTTTAAGTTGTCCTGTACTTCATAGAACTTTTAATGCACATAATTTTGTTTCATTTTGTTACATTTGGCATTTTTCATTGCTTTCAAAACACAACGAACGATATTCAATTTGAAGACGTGTTAAGTTTCGTTAAAAATACAATTTATACACAAAAAAAAATATGATTCACATTTAAAAGATAGAACACGCTTTCTATGTTGTTGTTTCGTTTAAAAACTGTTTTTTTCCACAATGATTTTAGAATCATAAAAGTTATTAAGCGACCATGTGATTTTGTTTAACCCTACAAATATAAACTCAATATATATAACATATTTTGTATTCTATCGCATTACATATACATTTAACCTAAAATTCCTACAATTTCTGTTAATTTAACTAATAATCTGCATTGAACGGTATATTCGTTCCCCAGATATATCATTATCTGTTAACTGTACCGATATTCATTATATTAAACAATTTGTAATATTTTTTATTCAGTGAAATAAAGGTCCATTTTGACGGGTGTAATTTGTTTTGCTGATAAAATTGCATGAATTCTTGTTTGAATAAACATGACATAATTGTACTAACTTACTTTCTTACTTCGTTACTTACTTACTTACCTACTTACTTACTTGCTTACTTACTTACTTACTGACTTACCTACTTACTTACTTACTTATCTTCATTCCTTCCTTACTTCCTTACTTACTTGCTTACTTACTTACTTACTTACTTACTTACTTACTTACTTACTTATGTTAAAATGTATTATTTCCTTTTTATCATCGATGACTTTGCTTCAACGGTGCGCCACACATGCGACTTCAAACAAAACTATTTCATATTCGTCGTTTTGAACAAAAACATATCCAGTGCTTGATCTCTATAATTAACTGTAAAACTACCGTCGTTTTAATTTTTGCACTTGTTTCAGCGGTACGTGAAGCGTTTAAAGAAGACGACTGGGAACCGGTGTACCGGATATACGAAAACCACGAGTGGGACTCTCACGACGACTACCTCAGTAAGGAACGCAGCGCGCGCTTCGGTGACAAGGACGACTCTCAGTTCCGCTCATGGAAACTCGACCAGTGGAACCACGACAAGATACACAAGGTGCGCAGCTTCAGAAAAAGGATGATCCCCAGGGACGATTACGTGTATTTATAAATTTCAATGTAACGTATTTTAAAGAAATACTATTCCGCATGACACGGACAATGTTCAGGAACATAGTGAATTATGATGATGGTAAATAATAACGATAATAATAATAATTATCATCACGATGACTGATATGACGCTAATTACGATAACGATGAAGATGATGATGCTGATGTTTCTGGTAAAAAAAGATGACGATGATGATGGTGGTGGTGTTGATGATGATGGTGATGACGACGACGATGATACTGTAGACAATGACGATGAGAATTGTAGGGATGATTACATAAAAAAGGCAGTTTCTGTATATCATGTGGTTATCGCAGGTGAAAGTGGAACTCTATGACGACGGCGACGAGGTGGCGGAATTCGAGTTCGAGGGCACTCTGCAGAACTTGACCAGCTTCTTCTCGCATGCCAATCTCCGCCGATCCTCTTACGGGGACATCCCCGATGGGCTCAGCGGTAGGCCATTTCCCGGCGACGACTTCAGCTTTGACGGGTGTGTAGTATGAGTTTGCTGGTTCATTAATTAAAGGTGTCATGTTTTGAAGTGAATTTTCATAGCGACCTCTGCCTACTGGAAATACCGTAATAAGCAGCGCAGAACATATACTACCGGTATTAGGAAACATTAATTGTTTGGATGTAAATTTGTTGTTAACATGTATTGTGTGTTTATTTTTATATGTAAATATTTATATCATTAAAATAAAAAATGGCGCTACAAAAAAGACACCCATTTATTTATTTGATAAAATATAAGTGTTATATATTACACGTCGCCAGGGACGACGACTCGCGCCACTGGGCGATCAGCTACCGCCACAGGGGCGATTGTCGAAATGACGAGGGCTGGATACAGGTGATCGACAAGCCAACGCCAGGTCGCGACCGCTGCGTCTGCGGCTATGAGAACGTGGCAAAATACCCAACCATCATGTACGCCAAGGGAAACCGGAAGGCGCGCTGGAGCGATAAAAGTAAGTGACTATTATAACTCCGTTATGGCCTCTATAGTTAAAACAAATGCATGTGTCATGCACATTACTTTGTAATAATAAAAATTGAATTAAATGTTTATACATTTCATCGGTGTATGAAAAGTCTGGTAAATTACGCATAATTCGTGCTAAAACACTTCGGAGTTTATGAAAATAAAGGGCGATTTCTTAAAGTTCATAAATTAAATGCCCTAAATTCTTAAGAAGAATCAGCTTATAATGTTCACGCCATGTTTTAGTTTGCAAATTAAGGTAGCGCACCTCTAATGGGCACATATCCAAATATAATCTAATTAATTATTTTCTTAATCAGCATCAATTCACTGAACTACATGCAAATTTGTAGGTAGGCTTTCCATGCTTAAAAAAAAAATATACCGATTTTTTCAAAACCACCCCCACGCTCGGCTTTTGTCCAATTTATTTTCACCCCTGGGGTATATTAAAGTTCCATAATTCATTCAAATTTCCAAATATGGGCATGCAGTTGGTGTGTACAGATGCTGTAAAGGTGTTTAAAGTTTAAACAAGATGAAATAAGTATTCTTTTACAGACATTTATTTTTTACAAATTTTTATCTATGGAAGAGCGCCATGAAATGTAAGTGATTTCAGCCAAGTAAAAAATGGGTCGGTTAAAAACAAGGTGTCATAAAATTCAAAATAGTATCATTTAAGTCATATTTTAAACTTAGTTTTTATAGAAACACTATATACAGCAAAAATACCAAGAAATAGACAGATTTACCGTTTACTTTTTGAAATAAAAATAAAAATGCAACATGCATGGTTCGTATTTTCAACAGTAAATCACCCAATTTCGCCATAACGTTGTTTTAATTTTAATAATTGAAGAATGTGCATAAAAATTGCAACATATTTAACAATAAATATAGCTTATATGCCATATCAAAT
Source organism: Dreissena polymorpha (assembly GCF_020536995.1). Lineage (NCBI taxonomy): Eukaryota > Metazoa > Mollusca > Bivalvia > Myida > Dreissenidae > Dreissena > Dreissena polymorpha. The sequence goes on along the minus strand of NC_068369.1, from coordinate 60,467,753 downwards.
CAAATAACGTTAGAAAATAAATAAAACGCGTCGCAAAAAAGTATACGTCGTCGGCAGGATTCGAACCTGCGCAAGATTATCCCAAAAGATTTGTAGTCTATCGCCTTAACCACTAGGCTACGGCACTAGGCTGCTGCGCTACCTTAAGACATACAAAAATTGTTCGACCATGATTTTTAAGATAAAACAAACACACACAAAAATCGAGTTGACTTCGTATTTTCAATTACTTTGTTATTGTAAATCAATAATGTTATATTTCACGAATATGTATTTCTGAACACCCATTTTCAATGAAAAACAGACGCTGTTGGTCACGCGGACATGATGCAGGTATCTGTGAGTCACGTGCCGTACCCCGCACGTCAGCAGCCACAACCTCCCGTGGTGCAGCAGCCCGCCGCGATACCTCAACAACCACAACAGCTGCAACCGCAGATGATGTCAATGCAAAATTTTATGTTTGAATTGAAGAAATAAATTTCCTTTATACTGTTATATATACTCATACAGTATACATAAATAATTCTTTAATTGATACAGAAATTGTAATATATCATCATGATTAATATTGACCTTCTATAGGACAAAATAAAGGGTGCTCTTAAAACATTCTACTAGTACCGATTTTTTATTGAATGTCGATCGCATAACTCAAACATTATGTTCGATTTAGCGCTTCTTATTGTTCACTAAACAAATGGTTTAGATCTCGTACACGTAGTTTAAACCAGGACGCAGGAGGCTGTCAGTCCAGGGTTTTATCATAGAGACGGACTAGAAGGTGTGTGTAAATTGACCGATAAATAATGATAGTGTGATTATTTCGTAATGATGTATACTAGATCTATGTCAATTTGGCCGCGCTCCGTGAAAAGGGGGTTAAATGCATGTGCATACAGTGCCATCCGCACAGGCTAATCAGGGACGACACTTTCCGCTCGTATGATATTTTATGTTTAAAAAAAGTCTCTTCTTGGCAAATATGTAGTTTAGGTGGAAAATCTATTCTATGAACACTTAATCTATTAAACAAATAACAGTTGTTTTCGGTATTTTAAGTTGTTCTTGCAAAAACAAATCATCCCTGCAAACTGCACAGGCTAATCTGGGACGACACTTTATGCGCATGCATTAAACCCATGTTTCACAGAGCACGGCACAATCATATTATACTTTTTTATTCACATGCTATACCCTTTCTCCCATGTAATACAACCATTACATAATTGTTTTTTTATATTACACATGTGTAATACAACATTTTTAAGCGTTTTCATTGGCTTAGTTTTCGTTTATTAACCAATCGCATTTTGTTATTTTGCTGAAATGACGTTGCAACGTAGAATGACGTCACGAAATGTAAACAAAATTCGGGATTAATCATTATGTTTGCGTAAAGATTTATTTAATTTGCTCATTTAAAAGCATGTGATAAAAAAGATCTGACACTCGTTGTCATATCATACCATATTTTATTAAAATCGTCCAGGAAATTCGTTAGTAAGCGAGCCTTTCCTGAACTCGTTTAATAAAATATGGTTTGATATGACAACTCGTGCCAGATCCTATATGTGCGCTTGTTATGAGGGTAATTATATGTATTGTTTAAAAGGAATACGATGTATAAAAGATAATCGATAACAGACTATGGGTTTCGATACTTGTAAAGGCGTCACCATATGGAAATATTCCGAAAAACTAACAATTTTGCTGAAAACGAATGCGATAAGGCCGGCATTTTCTCAGAAAAGTTCGTATCTATAAAGCATGATTCTGACTGAGTGTCATGTCAGCTAAATGTTTGTCAAGTTTAAGTGTCACATTTGAGATGTGCTTATTATTATCTTAAACTGACATTAATGATCATATTATAATTTGTACAAATTAAACGTTTGACGCCAATCTATACTCTGTTTGAGACATGCTGGTGTTTTACATCCGAAAAGGCATAATAAATGATAAATTTTTGATATTTTTTTGTTTCCTTCCCTCTGCCGTGCGATTCGAAAACAACGCCGCGTTTGGCCATATGCAGCTGTTCGTGGTTCTACTAAAAAGGAAAAAACACTTATATAACATACGTTCAATGAATATTGAAATTAAAGATTGAAGTGGGAAATCCTATTTTTTTTGTACTTTCGGTGGTCATTTTGGAAGCCAGTATGACTTATATGCAATATTTAATTCATTTTCTCTTGTAGAAACATATTTTAATTAATTAATAACATAAAACAGCTAATTTCAATGCCAAATAGAGAATATTTCAATCAAATATGGCAATAGCATGTAATTTCCTAAATTTTTGCGGCCATCTTGGCGGCCATCTTGAAAATGGCGGCCATCTTGAAAATTTGAGATGGGTCTAAAGCTAAAATTGAATAAAATACTTTTATCTACAAATGTACCAACTGTGTTGCTTTTATCAAAAAGTGAACAATTCCTCTGAATACAAACACCATATGATCCCGCTGTAACTCCTTTGGGGTTTGTTGACGATTTTTAATTAACGTTACAAGTGCCGCGATCTGACAGAGTTGTATCTGCAGTTCAGACACTGTAACAAATGGCCCGTCGGGATTGTTCCATACGGTTCACGTGTGTATCCCCAATCTGCCAGGATCATCATGACGTTGGTTTGTTGAACAAAGACGATATTTTACAATGAATAACTTGCCCTTAGTTTATTAAGTTTCAGTACGATGAAATGTTTTAAATTATGGCTGTACTGTTGTTCACGATTTGATTGAGGCAGCATATTGAATATACAATGTATATTGGTCATATATCGACTTTATTAATTTTAAAGATATTGACATCACACGGAGCGTCGCTCTCTACTATCGCTGAATTGGTTATTGTCGGCTCGGCATCAACATGCTTTTTGAGTTTGAGTTTCGATAATATAGAGGCCATTTTACACAAAATGGACATACATATGAACATAATTAGTTTAAACAAGAAACATCTTTTAAAAAGATATACGGCGTTGATTGTGGTTGGAGTTTATGAAAGGTACAGAGTTCATTGAATGAGATCAAGGATAGCGAATGTCTTTTGCTGTGCAGTTCTTAGCTGCATCACACGCAGTACGGGATGTTACGAGGAGTTTTTTGGCTTATTTTAGATTATTACATATTGCTGGTCATAAACCTATAGATACAAAACAGAAAACCAAAAAAATAATGGAATTGAAATTAAAACATATGAGTCAACAGGCCACACGCGAAGTATCCGTACATATTTTTAATATTTATACGGGCGTTCTTCGAACAAACCTGTTTTAGATTGATTCGAGTATTAACAGTATCGAGAATCATCGCGCTCATGCTTAATACATTAATCAATATGGTGGAATAATTCTTGTTAAATTAATAAAAAATAATATTTATCACATATTGTTGAAAACACATTAAGAATCTATTATTGACATACCATAATTATCGCTTGATATCTTCATTTAACATCTTTCTGGTCAAAAGAAAATTCCAGTTCACCTAGTTCACGCTATAGCGTCTTTATTATAGACCGTTCCATAATCGATAAATTGACCGCCGCCATATTGTCAGTCACGTGACTGTCCGCCATTACACTGCTGCTAACTGGTGCGAGACTGCGATTCCAAAAGCCAAAAACGTAGAGAATACCCGCTTAACCGTTGTCGGATAAATAAATTACTTAATGAATTAATTAGAGGCGATTATCACATTTTTGTTGTTTAAATGATTGTTTGAAGTTGAGATTGATTGTTACAAATAAAATGTTTAAAATGCTTTCGTGTATTTGTTTTTTTTTATATCTGTAATCAAGTGGTAATCATCGGCGAAAATTTGCCGGTTCAGTCGCTCATACTATGTCTTAGACTTGTTACTTTTAACGTTTCACAAACAATTCACGCATGTATTGTTGTGTTGATTTTAATAGCCGCAACATCAAGCAATTTATATTTTAATTAATACTTATTTAAGATTCTCGCGCAATTAATTACCGCTAATTGTTTGTAATTGGTCTCATGTGGTAAAAATCTACATTCCAAAATCATAACATATTATATTAAGTATGATATTTTTGATACGCCTTCCTTTATTTTTCTTGTTCTAACTGATATCAAAGATAAAAAATTGTGGTTTGGATTTATATTTAATTATGGAATTTTGTCACGTTAAAAAACGAGCTTTTTATTATGAGAGAGTGATATTGATCTTGACGATCTTTTATGTGATTATTCGGAAGATGAAGAGAATGTGATCTATGTGATATATCTATATTTTCATCTGTGAATCATTTAACAGCTATAAAGCTAAAAAATACTAAAAAATGTATTTTATAGGTCTTTGAAGTAACGCAAAACATATGGATAACGACACCAAATGTTTAGTCAATTAATCCACACAAAAAAACTCCGAAAAAAACACTTAATAATATTTCAAAAATATATTATTAAGCGCCAAACGAATTTATTAATACATTTATTTGCAACTTTAAAAACGCGGCATAAGCATCAAATTAAAGATTATCTGAAGACTGAAAGGCCGACAGTTTGACACAACAAAGAGCTCTATGCATAAGCCGTAATATTTTTTGCAGAAAAGCTTCAATAAATTACAATAGTAATACATCTCATTATAAAAATATAATTATGAATGGCATGAGTACGTTAGTGTGATAAACACGTGAGTAATAGAAAGTATAAGGGGTGCATTGAAAATAAACGTACTACAAAGCCCTATTAAAAGCGAAGTGCATGACAGTATTAACATGTAATTTTAATTTGATGGGTTTTGTACAGAGAATGACGCTATTGAGGAATATAAACATACAACTGAGAAACACAACTTTACATGATGCAATTTGAACTGTGTATTCATGTATATTGAAAACTCGTTACTAGTGAGTATGAGTGGCAAATATCTAACATTTTAACACACATATATCTATATTAATATTTTTTTTAAAACAATATTTACCCCCGTTCGTGTCAAATGTAATTTCTTGTTTTATGATGTCGTTCGTGCATTGCCGTAACATTAAATCTTCATACGAAATGACGTAGTTTTAATTAACCGATACCCGCTTAATACGTTAAATGTTATGTTTTTAGGTAAATTTTATAATTATCAAATACTTTTTTTCATAAATTAAAACAGGGAATAAACGGGCTAGTATCTTTACGGTGTACAATTTCTGATATTCTATATTGGACATAACTTTTAATTTGTACAATATGTAACATATCTAATGAACGCAACTGTTAAGTATGTCGGAGGTAAAATATTAAACCAAATGACTGCTTAATACTACCAGAAAGAGAAGACATGGTGGCATCATCAATTGTGTTTAATGACCAGACTGTCATCAGCCAACCAGTGTGGTTTATGACACCCCGGGATGACGCCATGTTGTTAGTTAAGTCTGGATAATATCTGATCAAAACGAGATAATCGGATTATGCAGAACAAACGGGCAATTCAACACTGGAATGCAAATGATAAATATTGCATTTAGTTTAATTAAATGGTTTTTTTTAATGTGTTAACGTGTTTATTTTCCTAGACAAATACCTAAAAAATGCACGTTTTTCAAACATTTTTCTGTTATAACACTAACTTAACATCTCCTCTAGCAGAAAAACTTTATTTCATACAATTTGCATGACAAACAAACAAGTTTTACAAAAAGAAAGAAATTCACCCGTTGAATAATCGGTGCTCTCTTATATATGTTACCGGTTGTTTGGCAGTAGTGTAATGGCGGACGCGGGGAGTATTCAGGGGAGATAATTGGGTAATTACTAAATTATGGAACGGTCTATATAACGACTATTTTTTTCTCGCCGCGAACTCTGTTCAGCACATAAGGTAGTCGTGAAGACGCAGCAATGACCTGTATATAAACTATGACATTCACACACACACTAACCGCGAACTGACGAAGGTGTTGAATCAACGCACAAATTGCAGATGTGAAGAGTTGAGTGTAAACTGTTCTATCTATCATGCCTTTTCATGATAAAATTGTTTCATGCTGAACACGAAGTAAAACAGTGTTAGAAAGACGCGGTCATGTTTCCAATATTCTCAAATCAGCCAATGGACTAAATGAAGTGGGTAGCCGCGGGCATTTTTATGAATGTAACCTACAGGTCACCCAAGGTCAAAAGGGACGTTAAACAGCTTTGCCTAAAAAAATAGCCGACATCGACCGATTAAGCGTTAAATTCCCGGGTACGTCATTCTATACATAGATGGTGACGTCACTACGTTATTGTCACCTCTATACTAGACCGGTGTGACACAATGCGGGTACGTTTTAGTATATTACCGTACCCGGGCTACATGTAAGTATACTTTTAATAAGTGTATCCGGGGACAATGTCAGTAGTACCTGAGCCGACAATGACCAATCGAGCTCTACTATCGAAAATCTACTAAATTTAATAAATACGAGTTGTCGCTTGTTGCTATGATGAAATGCGACGTTTGGTTGTGTGACTCTACAACGTGTCTGTATGGAAATTAACACAAAAATAGCGCAAACAATTGATCTTCGAAAGTACGGGACATTCTTAACCAACACGGTTATACCGATGTATGGCTAATACCTTAATCTGTGACTACCAATCAATTTATTCCGTTACTAAAAACAGATTGCGTGACCAGTTAATTTGAATGTCAGTATGACGCCATATAGCTAGCTCAATCATAATATATAAGGAACTTAACCCTGTATTTGAACGATCATGTTATTTTAATATTGTTTACAATAAAAAGCATAGGAACGATATTGCTAAATTATCTTTGTCTTTGTCGTCTCACAAATTATGCATAGAAACGTGGAGATACCAGACTATTGTCAGAAATCAACTCAAATGAATGTTAAGTAGTCTAACCGTAATTACATCGGTGATATATTTAATATTTTATATACACACATTTTAAATACTTCTCCAATCTATGCAACATACGAAACATGCGCTCTGATAAGTCCTTAATTATGTAACTTGATGACAACAATTTATTTTACCATATACTTTTACTATGGTTTTGAAATTAATTTGTTTTGCAAAGGGAGCATGAACATAATGACACAGGCATTCCTCTAAAATTCCAAAAGGAAGAAACGAAAGAAAACAGAAGAAACTATATTAATTTTTTAAGATTCAGGAAGCACATTCATAAGTTCACGAGGCAGAACTGGCCAACACGACAGCAGTTAAAACTTTGGTTGAATATGGTGCATACAGTAAAACGGTACATTATTTGATGCAATTAAGTCATGTGACGAATATTGCCAAGCACGGCCTAATCAGAGCTTAAGTCAGCAAATACGAATGGATACAGTGTTTATTTGAATATGTCAAGTTGTATTCGAGTTCAAAGTCAAAACAAGATAGACACATCTAAGACATATAATTAATGCCCATATAAAGAAGCTAAATATCATCAACTGTTCCACTACTACGTATAGTTGTCCACGACCAGGAAACGGTAGAAGTTCTACTCGACGGAGAATGTGGCAAACGGATTTATATAAATGCTGCCATGGAAATGGCATAACTATTTTGGCGTTGAATAACTTTAAGCATTTAGTAGCGGACCTGAGGAAAATAGATGTTAACCATCTTTAATTTTTATTGCGAAGAAAAAATGTCTCAACAAAATTGCTAAGGGTCTTGTTAAAAGGTCAGTCGTTAAGGGACGAACTGTCGATGGGGCGACTCTTCATACAATGGCCCAGAAGACATAAGTTGCATTGCTGATAATATACAAGAGCCTACAGTTCGCTTACAAAACGATATTGATAAACAAATAATTCCGACTTTAATTGCAAAAAAATGCTACCTCAAGGAATGTTGCTGCCGCTGCGATGAGTTGTGAAACAATTTGTATAGTGTGACCGTCACTTTTGTCTAGTATATCTTGGGTTCGGTTGGTAGCCTCTCGTGACGCTGGTATTTGTTTTGTTTTCGATAATAATTATTTTTTGTTCAAAACATTATCTTAAAAGCCGCATCTAGACTTCTCAAAGTGCCTTAAAATAGTACGATATGCTACAAAGTTATCATGAAGTAAATTCGATGGATACAGATTGCACCTCTTGATTGTCATGAGTTTCCGCGACTAAACACACATTGAAAATTAAGAAGATTAGCGTTATAGATAGATAATTTACTCACTTATATCTTTATACAGAAACGAAGGACCGCATGGTACTTGCCATAATCACTTCTGTCTGACAATCCATGGTTTTTCGACGTTAATTATGTATCCTTTATAAATCTCTAGGTGCACATAAGACTCAAAAATAAATAAGTGTGCAACAGAAAATACTTTGTCATAATTTAAATTTTAAAGATAATTGCTATTATAGACTGATTTCTCTTTTCACCTCATGCTTAGTGTAGAGTTTCTTACATACGTTTTCATGTTGAATATGCATTTTGAATTCTGGTAGGCTCCCTCTTATATCCTCCAGTGATCAAATTCCGGTGACATACTTAACAAAACAATCAAGAGAAATAATGCGACAATAAATGATTCACCTGCCAAAAATTATTTAATTCCAGTAAAATCCATGTCAAAATTGTGTACTTGCACACTGTTTTGTTTTTCAAGGGATTCTAGTGCCACGTACACTGTAGTAGCATGAACAATTTGCATAGGCAGTATTTTTTTTAAAAACCATTTTGGGAATGGGGCCAGGTCCCTTTGGATCTGAGGGGTCTCACTAGAATTACTTGGAAAAAGTAGGAGTCCAAAAGAAAAAATAGGAGTCCCAATGAATATTGCACTCATCTTCAAATTTTCAGCAAAAAATCCATATAAATAAAAAATGAATATAAAATCATAAATAATAAAATTGTTGGTTTCATTATTAAAAACCCAAATACAAAATGACATTAGGAACCCCACTCATTATGTTCTCTTTATTTTTATTTATTTGTATTTATCTTTATTATGTTCTCTTTATTTTTATTGATCTTTATTTACATACACACCCCAATTATATACATTTACTTTTTTGTAAACAAAACCATATCATTACCCTACAATGGTATATCCATTTGAAACACCAATAAAACCAACAGTGTTACTGGATGACATAAATTAAATCTATGCCTAAAAACTGCAAGTTGTGAATGGTGTTAGCAGACATAAAAAGGTCTTTGATGTGAATGCCGAGTTGGGGCAAGTTTCTAGGAAGTTAAAACTTTACATTTGTAACACATCAGCAAGTGGCTATTTCAAAGTCGTCAAATAATAGTACATTACTGGAAGCATGCATATACTGTCAGAAAAAGCATCAGGGCTTAGCTCCCTAGGGGATGGAATGTGGGAATACTATTAGGACAATTTAGAAACATTACTGCACTTGTTAAACAGGTGTGAGGAAATAAATTATGTTGGCTTAAGTTTAAATAATCAGGTTGCTTTACAGGTTTTGTTTGTTAATGGATTGACTTGAAGAACCCAGTTGTCCAAAAAAATGCATCCTGGCAACTCAATTGGCTTCAAAGTAGCATCATTTTTCGAATTTATGCATACAAATACGCTTGATTAAGCGTTTCCGAAAGCCCTGAATCTGGAAAATTTGTGGCATTTTGACTAAAATTGGGAAATTAGTGTTGTTGTTTAACTTATGAATTCTTCAAAATTGAGAATACAAGACGTGTTTTCAGTAATATATTTACTATTAAAAGTTGAACTTATATGGATGGGAGATGAACAAAATATTGAGATCTAAAAAAAATAATGAAAAAATACAGAATTGCTAGCTCCCATTTGGGAAAATGTAGACTTTTTCCATTTGGAATGAGGCTGATTACTGGACCCGATTTGGAACGAACAAAAACACTGATGGGGGGGGCCTAATTCCGGTGATATAACTCCAATCAGAGAGTACCCCATTTAACTTGGCTATCGAAGTGCCAGGTTTATACTACTTGAATGGTCTGCTTCACTACAAACTTTATGTGGACATTTGTTTTAGGGGAAAAATATAGCCCTTATGTGCCTGGGGATACACACTACTTGCTCTTGATTGATCAGTGACTTGCCTTTATGGTCATTATGACCCCCGGTAACAACATGCAATTGATCTGCTTGCAGACCATGGATGAACCTCCCAAGCATCGACCTCGCTGCTTCTTTGACATCACTATTGATGGAGAGAATGGTAAGATACCAGAAGTATTCAAAGATTTCAATGGGTTGTTTCTAACATAGTCTCACTGAAAGTAGGCCCATTTTTACAGGGCAGTGGGTGATGTCAAATAGAGAAAAACAACTGGACCTTCACTTTTTTAGGACCAATCTTTTATTGAATATAATTAAAGACTTAATGTGAAGTTAATAATGTCCAAGGTGAAAGTCACATTTTCATCAATGGCAAGAATAACACTTTCTGGAATTGATATTGCCTGTGAATAGTTCTTTAGTATATAGTTTAAAATAAATAGCTTTTCCTTTAATCAGAAACAATTTTTTTGCAGTTGGGCGCATTGTATTTGAATTGTTCTCGGATCTGGCTCCAAAAACATGTGAGAACTTCAGAGTACTGTGTACAGGTAAAGAAAAGATTGACTTTCAATTTGTTTTTGTTTGAAGGCGTATAGTTTGCTGCTCCATTATTAGCTTGACTATTATATATGAAATATATATAGTTGAGCTATCCTACTCACCCCGGCGTTGCCGTTGGCGTTTCCATGAGCGTGCAAATGTTTAAGTTTGCGTAGTATCCAAATTATTTTCATTGTCCCTTGTCATATTGCTTTCATATTTTGTATACTTGTTTACCATCATAACCCCAACATGTAAACAAGAGCAGACAACTGTATCAAGCATTTTAACAGAAATATTGCCCCTTTTTTACTTAGAATATGCATATTAGAAGTAAAAAATATAATAAAGTTTGCGTACTACATGTACCTAAAATATTTCCTATGTCCTTTGACATATTGCTTTTATATTTTGCAAACATGTTAACCAACATGACCCCAACCTATAAACAATAGCAGACCACTGTATCAAGCATTTTGACAGATTTATGGCCCCTTTTATTCTTAGAATATGCATATTATTGATAAATCTATGTTAAAGTTTGCGTACTACCCCTAATATTTCCTGTGTCCCTTGACATATTGCTTTCATATTTTGCATACTTATTTACCAACATGACCCCAACTTATAATCAAGAGCAGACAACTGTATCAAGCATTTTGACAGAATTATGGCCCCTTTTATACTTAGATAATTGAACATTTTGCTTAAATTGCCATAACTTCTTTATTTATGATCAGATTTTATTAATACTTTGACAAAACAACACTTACCTGAATACCACAATGGATTCCACCCAAACAATACCCCACGCCCCAACCCAGAATCCCTGCCCCCCACCCCCACCCCAAAAAAAATTATTTTATTTTTCCATTTTTTATTATTGAAAGATCATCTAATAAATGACCACACCCCACATTATACCCCCTCTCAACCCCCTACCCCCCTCCAAATATACCAAAAATAAATCCTTTTTTTTTTTTTGAAAAATCGTCTAATAAATTATTGAATATGAACAATTTCCCCTTGATGGCTTAAGTTATACTGTCAAGCACTCGAATAGTCGAGCGCGCTGTCCTCTGACAGCTCTTGTTTAACCAGTTCTCAATTGCTTGTCACAAAACTTTCTGAAAATTTGTAGAAGTTTAAAATTGGGCCAAGGTTATAAACCACCTAAAATAATATACACTTTGGAGTTATGGCCCTCTGTCTGTCCAGATGTCAGTCAAAAAAATACTGTCTATGCCATATATAAATGGATATTAAAATAACTTCTCCCTTCATCAAAGGTCACACTTGAATGTTGTAGGTCAATTTTAGCCATAAAACTGAAATGTAGTTAGTCATCATGCAATATGAAATATGACTACCAGACTACGAGGAGATTGAATGTAGCGTGTATCACCTGTCTCCATCCCTACCTTAAATGTAAGGTGACACTTAGGTGTCAAAAGTTAATTTGGCCATTAAAGCCACATAAATACTCCCAGGATGATATCCGAACATTAACCAGCGAACTCGAAGCCAATAATATTGCATGTGCTTGTAAATGTTCGGATATTGTTACAGAAAAATTACATGGAATACATTGTTACAAACAAAATAAAAACGAGCATTTGTATATTGTTAAATCTATGCTACCTTACCCCATCTAGCGTTGAAAATTTTGCTATTGCTATAAGGAAAAAGGTATTTTTATATGGGATAACTTTATTTAACATAATATTTTACAAAAATATTCATTGATTTTTAGTGTTTATGGGGCTTTACACAGTTTGTCATTGACATCAGAGGAGTTTTGAGACAAACATGTGTGAGGACATCCACGCCATATGCTTGTGTTTCTATTTAATAAATAATAAGTACAAACGCTTGTAATGTATGATAGGTAAAGAGCTAGGTAAAATTGACACATCCTGCACATCTTCAGAATCTAGCAGGTGTAATCATATTAATCAGATTATGATAGAAGTTTTTATTTGAAATTGTGCATTTGATTTAGGTAATCTTCAAGGAAATATTACAATGATACATTTTAGGGTCTTTTCTGTTCCTTAAAATTATCTGTATTACCTGTAGTTGTCAATGTTATGGCAACAGTTTGCCAAAAATTGTACACTATAGTATTATATTAAATATAATAAATATATATATAATTTATATGTTATTTGTTAATTTTTCTTTAATCAGAAGTCTTTGTTCAAATGTTTTTAAGTCAATTTTTCATGTATTTAACTCTGGACGTCTTTGAGACTGTTTGCACTTTAAAACTATTTTTTAATGTATTTACATGCTTATACGAAGACTTTAATGTAATACAGAATCCTGACATTTTCATCAGTGTCAACATATTATATGTTTGTTTTGTATCCCTACACAGGTGAGAATGGCCTGAGCACAAAGACTGAGGTACCCCTACATTACAAGGGGTCCCCCTTCCACCGTGTGGTGAAAGACTTCATGGTACAGGGTGGAGACTTCACCAAAGGTATCACACTTATGTTTACATACATGTATATAGAGCATTTAACGACAAACTTCAAAACATGCCAAAATCTGTGAAAAGGCCCCTTTAAGTAAAACTGTTTCTATTTTTTTATAACATATATTTTAATCAATCAGAATGTTTTCAGGAGTCTGCATTGTCATGACCTGTACATTGATTCCTGATTTCAGGTGATGGTACAGGAGGGGAGTCTATATATGGAGGACAGTTTGCTGGTATGTTGAGATGTATATTGAACATTAGATAAAGTAGCAATTCTGTTGGAACTGGCATGAAGTATTTGCTATACCAAGGAAATCTAAGTTTGACAGGGTTTATATTTGAGTCAAGCTTTCAGTTGGTTGGTTTGTCTGTTGTCTGGTTTGTGGGTCTGTACGTATTGGACCACATTGGGCCAAAATTTCTTGTGAGGCAACCAGTTAATGTGTTTCTCAGCCTGCAAAAACTGGAAATGGAAAAAAAGTATTAACTATTGCTTTTTTATATTTTATTTAACAATAACAAAGCAATTCTTATCCTGTATGATATCATAGTGTAGCAAACAGTTTTTAATATAGCAAATCATGGCCAATGGTACATGTCATAGCACCAAACAAATTTCATAGTAACAGTCCAAGTCACTAGAGGCTTATCACATGGAGCCTATCAATTCGTCCTAACTCAAAAACTGTTTCCTATAAACTTGTTTGTTTACACGTGTATGGTTCAACTCATAATCTGGATAGGGAAATAAAATAAATGTTTACATTTATAAAAAAATATATAACATTGGGAATTTAATGCAGTCAGTTTGGAAAATATACAGTGTTGACAATATTACGCTTTGAACATCAAGAAACAGAAAGTGGGGGTGGGGTTCAAGAAGGAAAATATTGCATAAAATCACCGTACACAGCGTCTAAATTGAAAAGTCTCTTAAACTTCAAGTCTTTAGACTGTCACTGTTGTTATAAGTACTCTTAATGGAGTAAAATTGTGTAAGCCAGTTTCACTTTTAGCTACTAAATATTTGGCATTTCAAATAAATCCTTTAAGTATTGAGAGAAATTACTTTCTCTAATCAGGACTCCCATTTTCAAGATAAAAATCTTGCTTAAATTAAACGATTAAAGTGTTAAAGAATTGCATAAACACATTCGGCCACCATTGTTGTTGTTGTAAGACTCAAGGGAATCTACTCTGGTACGAGCTATAGTTCGCAAGGTGCTAGCGGCTAATCAGCGTCTCGGTGATCGCGACTTTCTAAAAATCTTTCCGTCTGCACAATCAAAAACGTACATCAATCATGGACAAATTTCTGAAGAGGCTGGCGTCTGAGGACGCTGAGACAGCAAAGAAACTAAAAGCCTCAAAAACTACAGAGAAAGCCACGCCGACAGCAGCTCTCAAAGGTTAAAAAATGGATGACTGAATTTAACATTAATCTAGATTATGTTGTTGACAGCGACAATGATTATGCTTATTTAAGTAGCCAACATATAATGCACAATTTTAGGCAATATGGTACAAGAAATGTACTGTTTAAAATAAAAGATATAAATTCCGCAATTGCAAGTAAGATTTTCATTTTGAAAGTGAAAAAAAAATAACTTGCAAAAAAATGCAAGTGCCTTAATAGGTTAAATTCGGTCCCTGATAAAAGCTGAAAGGGTCTTACAAGGGTTTATATTGGTCTCTTGGCTCTTGCTATTTCAGATGAGAACTTTATAGAGAAGCATACGAGGGAGTTCCTGCTGTCCATGGCCAACAGAGGGAAGGACACCAACGGCTCACAGTTCTTCATGTATGGGTTACAGTTATATCAGCCTGGGAAAACTAGGCTTAATGCATGTGCCTAAAGTGCAGTCTGCACAGGCTTATCAGGGACTACTCTTTCAGCTTTTGTGGAATTTTCCATTTAAAGAATGTCTTTTCTTAATAAAAATCCAGTCTAAGCGGCAAGTGTTTTCTCTCAGACAGCGGTTCATATGAGCACACTGACAAGTATTGTAATTTGATTATTACAAATAAGGTTGTTGATTGGCAGTACATTCTCTCAGTATTTAGATTTATCTTTGAGTAGTATATACTTACTAACTGGTTATTCTGTCATGTCTTTATGTGATTATGTAACACCATTGTTAGTATTTTAATAGTGGATATATTTTCTTCTCTTTTATGTTGATGATCACAGCACTACTAAGCCTGCGCCACACTTGGACGGGTAAGTGTAAGCATTGTGCTTTATACTCAATGTTTAGTTTCTTTCTTATTCCCAACACTTTCACTCCAAAGGCTGTTATTCATACTTGCATTAAACTTAATTATGCAATATGTTGAACAATATTTACTCTGTTCAGCTGCTATTCTGACATTCTGACTTAATTGTATGTAAACTTTGTGGATACCCTGTCCTGATATGAAATGTCCATGATTTTTTTTATGCCCCCGGATCGAAAGATCGGTGGCATATTGTTTTTGGCCTGGCTGTCTGTCTGTCATTCATTGTGTGTGTCACAAACTTTAACCTTGGTTAAACTTTTGCAATAACATTTTCAATATTGAAGATAGCAACTTGATATTTGGCATGCATGTGTATCTCACAAAGCTGCACATTTTGAGTGGTGAAAGGTCAAGGTCATCCTTCAAGGTGAAAAGTAAAAAAATACAATCCAAGGGAAGTAACAAGCTTTAAAAGGGAGATAATTTCTAAACCTGCCAATTGATATATTGAAATTTTATTTCAAAGCGGCGCAATAGGGGGCATTGACAAACACATCTCTTGTTCGAATTGCAGTGCTTTTTGTTTTAAACTTCTCTGTATAATTGTATTTTGTAATAAATTCTAACAAAATGAGATAGAAAATCAAGTTGGGAAAGTTCTACTTTAGCAAACGTGTTGAAATGTTATAATGAAAAAAAAATTCAACTTTTATGTGCCAAAATGTATTATTTAGGATAAAAATGCTTTATAATAAATTAATAAGATCCGTAATATAAGTCTGCTTCTGTATTTATTACAGGAAGCATGTAGTGTTTGGACAAGTGATCAGCGGTCAAGCTTTTGTGAAGAAAATTGAAAACTTGGAGACCGACAAAAAGAATCGCCCCCTTCAGCCTGTAGTCATAGGCAACTGTGGGGAACTTGTGCTCCAGGTTAAGGCCAAGGGTGAGTGATAGTTAACACTGATTTTGATTGGTCAATATCAGATATGTGTTGATCAAGTGATAGTTAACACTTATTTTGATTGATCAATATCAGCTATGTGTGGATCAAGTGATAGTTAACACTGATTTTGATTGGTCAATATCAGCTATGTGTTGATCAGCGTACACGAATTGGAGTTTCTTAAAGAGGGTCTAAGTAAGGAGAATGCAATGAAAAATATAGAGTTTGTCACCTATATGTTGGACAATTTTTACATTTTATAGGCTGATTAACCATGAACGATTTGATTGCTTTATGATTAAATTTTTGGTGTATTATATGAGTGTCAGAAAAAATAAATGCCCAAGATTGTATCAAACTAAGGAGCTATAAAATAAAGTAGCTATACTATAAAATGTCAGCAGACATGGCTTTAAGCGACTGCGTTATCTTGCTTGGTTTGTGAATTTATATAGTCTAGCTGTTGTATAATTGTATGCTAACAAACATAATTGTATTTAATAGTCACACATATTGGTAGGATTGTCATATTGGCTCTTCTGGTATTACTATTTTTGTATGATTTCCTGTCTTGGCCATATAATAATATTTCTTTTGTATACATGAACTTGGCCAAAGACAGAATGCCTGATTGCCAATAAACTTTGAAACTTTGGTAAAAAACTCTCCAATCTAAGGATATGTAGAATACTCCCAATAATAAGCACAGGCTTATCAATTGCAACACTCTGCTTTTATGAAAATGAAGTTTCTAAACAAAAGTGCAGTGTAGGTGTTGTCCCTCATTGGATATTGCACACTTTACGCACATGCATCAAGCCCAGTTTGTCCAGTTTGTAGCTCCTATCTCCTGGTAATGGATTGAAATATGCTTGAGTGTTCAGTTTCACTTCATTTGCATCATGTAATTTGAACATGTACATAACCTTGTAGCCAAGAAAACAAAACCTGTGTCTGAGGAAGAATTAAGTGGACATTCCAGTGACGCCAGCTCTGAATCCAGCGAGTCTGAGGAGGAAAAAAAGAAGAAAAAGAAGAAGAAAGATAAAAAGAAAAGGAAAAAGCAGAAGAAAGAGAAGAAAAAGAAGAAGCGAGTGGAATCAAGGTTGGTTAAATAAGTATACCTCTTGAAGTAGTACTTGTATTCTTTTCACTGAGAAAATTTTACACACACTGGACACAAATCCTATTTTTAGCTCACCTGTCACGAAGTGACATGGTGAGTTTATGTGACCGTGTGATGTCCGGGGTCCGTTGTGTGTGCGTGCGTCCGTCAACAATTTGTTTTTGTAGACAGTAGAGGTCACAGTTTTCATCCAATCTTTATGAAATTTGTTCAGAATGTTTATCTCGATTAAATCTGGGTTGGGATTGTATTTGGGTCAACTGGGGTCAAAAACTAGGTCAATAGGTCAAAAACTAGGTCTTATAATAGGTCAAATAATAGAAAAACCTTGTGTAGACAATAGAGGTCGCAGTTTTCATCCAATCTTTATAACATTTGGTCAGAATGTTTATCTTGATGAAATCCGGGTTGGGATTGTATTTGGTTCATCTGGGGTCAAAAACTAGGTCACTAGGTCAAATAATTGAAAAATCATCAACAATTTGTTTGTGCAGACAGTAAAGGTCACAGTTTTCATCCAATGTTTATGAAATTTAGTCAGAATGTTTATCTTGATAAAATCTAGGTTGAGATTGTATTTGGGTCATCTGGGGTCAA
Source organism: Dreissena polymorpha (assembly GCF_020536995.1). NCBI lineage: Eukaryota > Metazoa > Mollusca > Bivalvia > Myida > Dreissenidae > Dreissena > Dreissena polymorpha. The sequence continues at coordinate 60,449,817 of NC_068369.1, read as the reverse complement.
AAACTAGGTCACTAGGTTAGATAATAGAAAAACCTTGTGTAGACAATAGAGGTCGCAGTTTTCATCTAATCGTTATGAAATTTGGTCAGAATGTTTATCTTGATGAAATCTGGCTTGGGAATGTATTTGGGTCATCTGGGATCAGAAACTAGGTCACTATGTCAAAAATTAGGTCAAATAATAGAAAAACCTTGTGTAGACAATAGAGGTCACAGTTTTCATCCAATCTTTGTGCAATTTGGTCAGAATGTTTATCTTGATGAAATCTGGCTTGGGAATGTATTTGGGTCATCTGGGGTCAAAAATTAGGTCACTAGGTCAAAAACTAGGTTAAATAATAGAAAAACCTTGTGTAGTCAATAGGTGTCACAGTTTTCATCCAATCTTTGTGAAATTTGGTTTTAATGTTTATCTTGATGAATCTGGCTTGGGAATGTATTTGGGTCATATGGAGTCAGGCCGCCTGACAGATACTCAGCAAGCATTGTGCTTGACAGAGCCATCACGCACCTGAGGATGGGAACCACCCTATTACCCGGTGGCGCGGGAAAGTATGTCCTCGGTGTAGACCCTGCATGTCCTAGGTGCCAGGAACCCCTCACTTTGCCCCACATTCTGCTGCACTGTCCTAACCATAAGGCGCAGAGGGACCACCTCGAAGCTGCATTGCACTTCCATGGACTAGTTTTAAACCTTTCCAAGGTGCTAGACCCCAAGGGAGCAGCTAGGGGCCGGATCTTCTCTGCCCTCGCCAAAGACCTTCTAGATTGTCAGATAACTGACAAAATCTAGCTCATTGGGGGAGGGAGAGCAGCCAACACCCGAACAATTATTCAGTCTTGTGACTGTTTTCTTTTAAACTGTGTAATCTTTACACAAATCTGACGTAATCTAGTAATTGCGTTGGGTTTGTGTCCCCTTTACACAATCTTGTTTTAGTTTTTAAGAGGATTTTTGTTCTACACCGCCCTTTCTAAATCATGCCAATGGTTTTGACCTGGTAATCTTTATTTTAAAACATTTTTAAGAGAGTATGACGTTAGTCCACCATTTACATTTCTCAGTGTCTTAATATAACCATATTTTATGGCAGTTCTTATTATAAGAAAGGAGGAGGCTGTCCAGTAACCTGGGATTGTTGGCTGCATTGCACCCCCTCTCTTTCCCTTTTACACCCCACCCTTTCCCCTTCAAACTCGAAAAGCCATGTCGGACTGGAGTGCACGATGCAGGGTCTTATATCTTGCAAAATCCTTATTTAGCCCTATTCAGGGTAAAATCAATTCCTTGGTATTATTGTAGATTTTGTTAATACATCATAGCAATTTTTGTACCTTGTAAAACATTAAATCTTGTTAAAATTGCTATTTTGTATAGCAAATTTCCTTATTTTTGTGTGAAACTGCTATTTTATATAGCAAATTGCTTTAACATTTTCTTTATATTGCTATTTCTACATCATAGCAAACTTTGTACCTTGTATTACATAAATCCTTGTTAAAATTGCTATTTTATATAGCAAATTCCTTATTTTATGTTAAATTGCTATTTTAAATAGCAAATTGCCTGGTTTCTGTGTTTAATTGCTATTTTACATAGCAGATATGGTACTTCAGTACTATTTACTCTATTGTTATCCCCAATATATTAATAATATTGATTGGATAAGAGCTTTTTGTGGGGTTTGTTACTGCATTTAGGTAATATCTGGTCTTTTTACCAATTTTATATCACGCTTTTTTTAATTTCCTTCAATTGTATTCAAACTTTTTCATCTACCGTGCACTCCCTCTGGTCCTGGGGAAACAACCGTTGTTGACCCCATCCCCACAATTACCTGCCTTAGTTCAACCTAGGGGCATCGCCCCTGCTGGCTATTCCCCTATTCACTCCAGCCTACACTTCCAAATCTCTTCTTCTTTCAACCCTCCAGGGTGGCAACTTGTATTTTATATATATAAATGCATATAGTGCTGTACATATTGTAAATAATGTATTTTTTGTACAAATTTAGTTGTTTTGTCTCCTTTTTAACTGTAAAGCACATTGTTTTACCCATGATTTTTATGTGGCCCTATAAAGGTGACCAGTTGGCGACACGTAAGTTATTACCCTTATTATATAAGGGTTTTTACAAATTTCACTTTTGAATATTGTTTTAACGCCACTCTGGGGGGACTTCTCTTCTCCATAGCCCAATCCTCTTTAAGTTCCATACAGACAGGGTCTTATGTTGGAGCATTACAATTTACGGCTATATTCCCTGTCTGCAAGTGTTTAATATTGAGCCACATACATAAATATATACACAATTACAATTAAAATTTTCCATATAACTGCATGTCTATATGTACATGAAAATTCTCTTTTCATATGAGAGCTATTCAACCAGGCTCTAACTTTCCTACTAATTAATGTTGTAGATAGTTATATTTTCCCACTGCCTAGATCTTGTTGTATGACATTAAATTTAAACCTTAAATATACACCTAATTTTGATACTTTATTATGTATGTAAATACATAGTGGCAATGTTAAACCACTTTGTGATCTAAAAATCCTTAAATATTATTATTTGTTTTTGGTTTACAAACATATAACACATCCGTGTATTCCTTTTCTTTTCTATAAACATTATATTAAAAGTAATCCTATTTGGATTTTAACATTTAAAACACAGATCACAAAGTTTCAAGACTCCAACAACCCATTGCAGTAAATACTGAACAATGAGTCTAGTAATGATGATACCACATATAATAAATAGTATGTGTATTCACCATCAATACTTATAAAAATTGGGCTATTCCTCTCCTTCTCTCTCTTTTCAACACAAACAACATACATATAATAATAATAATAATATCAATAATATTAATATAACATCTTCATAGTGGTTTAATAACATAAACCAATCATATTAAATTCAAATAGATTCAAGTATTAAAGGATGTAATTATTCCTTCTTGTTTCATACATTTCCTAATGAAATTCAGCTTTGTTTACATCTAAAAAGTGCAAAAGAGCAGACGCCATACAATATGATTGGTTGTCTCTTTCATGTCCGTGCAGGAGCAGACGCCATTTCAAGGTTGTTCTTTGTGTAAATTTTACATCTCAAAACGGATTGACCTACTTGCGTTTGCGTGGACGGACGTGAAAGAGATAACGAATCAGAGCCAGGCTTTTAAATACTGTCAACCAATGAAAACGCCGCTTTCTAACAGCTTTAGGCAAGACATTGTCGAATATGGCGTTTTTAACGCTTTTTGAATAGAAAAGTACAGATATTTTTAAACCAATAGATTTTTATTTAAGCACCGCATCAACACTGCAATTTATTGTTGTATTATAAATGGAACAGCCCAGTGAAATTGGGCTGACCATATTATAGCCGTTTTCGGCTTTTTAAACGTAGAGTTTTATGTTCAGCAGTGTGCTCAAGCAATGGTTTCTAACCGAAGTCCCGAGGGTAAACAACCCCATAAGGATGATGATGATGACAATAGAGTTCACAGTTTTCATCCAGTCTTAATGAAATTTGGTCAGAATGTTTATCTTGATGAAATCTGGGTTGGGATTGTATTTGGATCATCTAAGGTCAAAAACTAGGTCACTATGTCAAAAACTAGGTCACTAGGGGAAATAATAGAAAAACCTTGTATAGACAATTGTGGTCGCAGTTTTCATCCAATCTTCATGAAATTTGGTCAGAATGTTTATCTTGATGAAATCCGGGTTGGGATTGTATTTGGGTCATTTTGGGTCAAAAACTAGGTCACTAGGTCAAATAATAGAAAAACCTTGTGTAGACAATAAAGGTCACAGTTTTCATCCAATCTTCATGAAATTTGGTTAGAATGTTTGTCTTGATGAAATCTGGGTTGGGATCGTATTTTGGTCATCTGGGGTCAAAAACTAGGTCACTAGGTCAAATAATAGAAAAACCTTGTGTAGACAATAGAGGTCACAGTTTTCATCCAATCTTTATTAAATTTTTGATCAGAATGTTTATCTTGATGAAATCTGTGTTGGGATTGTATTTGGGTCACCTGGGGTCAAAAACTAGGTTAATTGGTCAAATATTAGAAAAACCCTTTGTAGACAATAGAGGTCACAGTTTTCATCCAATCTTTATGAAATTTGGTCAGAATGTTTATCTTGATGAAAAATGGGTTGGGATTGTATTTGGTTAGTCAGGTTAGCGATTCAGGGCCATCATGGCCCTCTTGTTAAATTTGTTTTAAAGGCCTATTTTAAAGACCACCTAGCTTCACATAGGGGCATTCCATAGTGAATCTTGATATAATTTTATCCTATTCTATATTTTCTCCCGACTGACCCACCAATGGCTAAATGCACTATTTCCTCTGCATGGGTGAAATGCTCACTGCCAATAACGAATAATTGTAGTAAGACAGTACTAAGGCATAAATGACGTGACTTGTTAAGGGTTGGGTAAAAAATAAAGATTGCTTAATCAAGGCCCTTAAATATGTTTGAAATATCAGAATTGATTTGTATAAGTCAGAGTTCAACTGCATAAGTTTGAGATCTCGGAGTTCAACTGTATTATTTTATCCCAGTTCTGAAGACGAGGGGGAAGTGAAGGAGGAGGTGGAGCCGGCCACTGTGTTCGGGAATATCCGCCCAGAGGAGATCCCAGAAGTCCCCTCCAACAACTTCCTGTCACGTGACCGCAAAGACCAGGCCCAGTAAGTTAGAGTGTTATATTTGATTGCATTCTGTTCTTCAAATATCAGCAACAACAAATCACAAATGTGTGTGACTGTTATACAAATTTAATATAAATACATGCACAAAGTAATTTGTAATAAATATATATGTAATAAACAAAAGTTATTTGTTAATTAAAAATTAGCAAAAAACAATTGAAAATCCAAAGCAATGATGAATCTTTCTTAAGATCTAAATGAAACTGTATAGATTGTGCTCAAAGTTAAGCATACTTTTTGGATAGAATATACCCTTAGTTCTGACAATTACATGTAAACAAGAAAGGGCCAGTTTGAGTGTGAAACAAATTAAGTTAGCATTTACCAATCTTGATTATATTTTGATTTCGCATGCCTGCATGAGGCCCAGCATTTGATGCCAGATGGGTCATGGTCATTGTTGCTAAAAATATATAAGAAGTTGCTTCAATTAGAATGGATATATACATTTAAATGAAATGTGTTTGTGTATTTCACTTGCTTATCTAAGGTGGGAGGCATTTATTTTGTTCGGTCAAAGTAACTGTTGATAGAAATAAAATTAAAAGTCACTCAATCTAGTTTAAATTTAGGTATTTTGTTGAAATTAAGGTGAATAAAGTATACTAGCAGATCTAGCATTTGAGGCCTATTTGGTCAAGGTAAAAAAATAGTTTCCTGTAAATAACTTGAATGCTTTGACGTATTGTGCTGAAATTTGGTGTTTTCCTAGCATACTAAGACTGGAATTGCATTTGGGAGAAGGCAGGTCGATATGAATGTCACTGTTACCAAAATAGGAAAAGCAATTCCATTCATTGACTATTCTTGTGGGTGAATTTGGAATTCAAACTTTGATTTAACATAAGTAGCTTATATTGAGATCTTGCTTACGATGCATACATAAGTCAAGATTTGTGGAATTGCGTTTCTGGTGGTAGTTTAACTGTTCAAGTTTAATTTTGCATAAAACTTATTATTTAGCAATTACAGATGTCCACCATCAAATATGTCTTCACAGACAATATATCAGGTGACTGTCACAAAATGTACATAACAATATCAATGTGGAACACTAGCTGACATATCTCACAATTTGTACTTTGTTTTCATTTTTTTTAAGCATGCTTAAAACAAAATTACTATTAACTAATATGTCAATTGCAACTTTAAAAAAAACAACCCTTGCTTCTGGCTTTTTTGATGACAGCATCTCTTGATGATGCAGTCTATTGGTATACAATTACATTTACCCCAAAGAAAGTACTATTGCACCATTCCTTATAAACATTGTTGTTGTTATTAAAGGCCTCCAAGGGAGGAAGGCCGCACAGAAAACCAACGTACCAGGATACGGTACACTGCGGATGGACAAAAGATCAAGGGTCGGGGCAATGTGGTAGGTAACTTTACAGACAATTTGAGGGACATGAATTATACAATTTACAATTTGAAAAGAGTATGTCCCTCAAAAAAAGTGAGGTTATATTGAGTTGAAAATGTCAATCAGTTGATCAGTAGGTAGGTAGGTTGTACTGTGTACCATTAGTTTACATGCTATATCTAGAAAACTCTTTTACCAACAACCATGCACACTGGTATGAATTTTACTTGGGAGGACTTGTCTTGATTTTGATTCAAGCAGGTGAATGGTCATGGGCTTGTCTCAGTAGATGTGTTTTTGCAAAATACATTGAGAATGCTTTTACCTCTGATCTTGAAAAATGGTATAATATTTACTGAGGAAGTCTGGAAAACACATATTTGATGTCACCATGCGAAAGGTCAGGGTGACAGAGGCAGTTTAATAGGAAATTTGTTTCAGCACTATATATTAGAATGCTTTGACTGACAATTATGCATATTTGTGTATTGGCTACATGGGAAGAAAAGAAACTGCATAAAGATTTTGAGGTCACTAGGCAAAAGTTCAAGGTCACATTCTCGTGTATCAATACATTGGTTTCAGCATGATATCTAGAGAAAACATGTTGACTTATGCTTTCCAGTATCTGTAAATATGACATATAGAACTCTGCCTGCATGTAATTGTGTAATAACACATTGTTTCATTGGTCTGATTTGACTGCAGAATTGGACAATGAACCATTGACATGTCACATTATTAAAATTAAAATATTTGGGAGTATTAAATGTTGATAACTACAGTCGGGTCCCTCATGATCAATCAAAAATCATATCTGTCTAAATATGGGTTGTGTTTTTGGTATACATTATATGAGCCGGACTGTGGCTCATGGATAAGGGGGTTAAATGCATGTGCGTAATGTATTGTCACAGATTAACAGTCTGCAATGGCTAATCATGGATGACACTTTCCGCAAAAACTGGAATTTGTAAAAAAAAAAAATTTAATCTTTCAAACAAAAAATACAATAAAAGCAAAAAAAATCGCCCTGGTCTGCACAGGCTAATATGGACCAACACTTTACACACATGCATTTATCCCCCTGTTTACTAGCAAGGCTCATATTTATTGCAGAGGTACCGTCGAAGTCAGACCCCGCCTCACTGGCGCCAGGAAGAGAGTCGCATGAAGCCCCTCAGCAAGGACATGGGGCAGGGGGAGGGGCAGAGCTGGTCACATGACCGCAGTGGGCGGGCTCAAGAGGGGCAGAGGCAGCGAGGGGAGGAGAAAGGGGAGGAACCTAGGAGAGAGAGGCAGGAGAAGAGGGGCATGAGGATGGATGGAAGGTATGGAAAATATGATTGTGCTTAAATAGCTCTTAGAATGTCGGTATGTCTCGATGCTTGTGTTTTCAGTGCCATTTTAATTACTAGGTAGATCTTGCTCAACCTTTTACAGTTTATGACTTATGTCTTTAAGATGTTTAAGAAAGTAATTTTGTTTGGGAACGTATCCGGAACATAGTTGCAGAATTATGGCCTTTTGTTTATTTCCCAATATGAAATGTAATGTCCCGAAATTGTGTGTTCTCATAAAGACTGGAATTTTGGCTATGAAGAACTATGGCCCTTTGTCTTGTGTTTTCATTTCCTCTTTTAAACTATTGGGTGGATCTTGCCACAACTTACACATTCAATGACCATGATGTGTAGGAGATTTTGCAAAATTATGGCCCTTTGTCTGTCTTTTTTTTAATCTTAGTGTATATTATTCCTCAAAGTGTGTGTACTTGACTCATAACCTGCTTGTTGGATTTTATTCAAATTTCAACAGCTGAAAAAAACTGAATTTGGATGATTGTGTGAATTATTGTTAAGAGCTGTGCTCAAAAGGATTATTTATATGTATTAGTGATTGAATATGCTGGTCAAAAATTCAAAATAAAAGTTTTAGGGCTGATAAAATATTAATAAAGAATTTTACAATATTTTGAGATATTTATTGTGATTTGCAGCGCATACATTATCAATATTAAAGTAGTCAAGATCTTAAGGTGTCTCATTAAGATATTGCTTTGTGTAGGTCACTTTAAAATTATGGTGCATACTCTGTTAATTGTCAATCTTTACTAAAAGAATACATCTTATAAAACTTAATTTTAAACGCTGTTAACAAATTGCCATATTGTGTGGAATCCAAAGATGTTTTGACACTTAGACCAGCTGCAGCATCCAAAAGTATTTTGTAAATGATCAGATCATATTTTGTCGTTTTTGCAATTTACTGGTATATTATTACACCCTTAATTTTGTAGCTATCAAGGCATAGTTTCAAAACAGAATGTCCATTTATTGTTATTTCTGGCTTTTCTTTTAGTGATGACGATGACAGGAAAGAAAGGCAGAGGAAGAATGAACGGTAATGTCTTTCTTTGCATTTTCTCTCTGTGTGTTGTTTAGGTCTACGTTTTAAAAAAAAGATCCTCATTTAAATCAGTTATGTTTTGTTTTTTAATTTAAATTTAAATCTTTAATGTAGCCGCACAGTAAGAGACATTCAGCATTGCCCTTGGTGTCAATTTACAGACATCTGTTGAAATTCTTTGATATGAGACCCCCAAACAGTTTTGTGGATTTAGCTCATACTTTTGCAGCTAAAGAACATAAAGGTGTCTGTAATGGATAAAATTTTAGTTTCGACCAGTTTTGACAACATGAATTGCTTTGTCATTGTTTCTTCTAAGAATATATAACTGAGTTGATTATATTATAGTATCTGTTCAAATTTCCAGTAACAATGCTCATGGCGACACTGAAAGAAATGGAGGCAATGACCTACGTGACAGGATCAGAAAGCGCCGCATGTCCTCAGGACAGCAATCACCACCAGCAAACAGACATAGACAACAATCCTCCTCTGAGGAAGGGGAGATAAACGAGGCAAAGTCACGAAAGAAGCAACAGAACCAATCTGAGTCATCAGAATCAGAAACAGAGAAGTTACGAAGAGCTGCTCTTGAATCAAGAGCCGAGAAAACCAAGCCACAGAAGGTGAACTCGCAAAGTAAGAAGGATAGAAGACGGAGGGGAGACAGTGATTCTGAATCATCGGATCGCGAGCAGAGGGTTGTAAGTGTTGCAGCAAAGCCAAGAAGGAGCAGTAAGACTTCATCTGAGGATGAGCAGGAGACCAGGAGGACAGTTTCTGTTGCTGCCAAGGTTGTCAAGGGTGGAAGGAGTGATTCGCCTCCTAAAAAGATTGATAAACCTCAGAAATCTGCGAGTAGGTCCCCCGTCAGAAGAAGTAAATCTTCAGCTGACAAGAGAGACAGAGCAAGCAAATCCCCTGTCAGGAGACGTAAAACGTCAGATGACAAGAGCGGCATCAAAAAATCTGCAAGTAAGTCCCCTGTCAGGAGACGTAAATCTTCAGGTGATAAGAGAGACAGTGCAAGTGAGTCCCCTGTCAGAAGACGGAAATCTTCAACTGAAAAGAGAGACCGCGGAAAAGATTCTCAATCACCAGTTAGACAGAAGGCTTTGTCCAGGTCGCAGTCTCCCATGCAGCAGAAAAAAGAAGCTTCAACAAAGATACGACAGAAGCTAAAGTCTACATCACCAGTGGAGAAAGAATCAGATCGGTCAAGGTCAGCTAGAAAACGCTCTGACTCTGTCTCGAGGAAGAAAAAATCAGTGTCGAAATCCCCGAGGAAGAAGTCAAAGTCACCTGATCCCAAGAAAAGGTCAAGATCTGGGTCATCTTCTAGTTCAAAGTCAAGGTCAAGAAAACGAAGGCAAGGTCGAAAATCAAGGTCAGAGTCAAAAGATAAAAGAAATAGGACATCAAGTTCATCTGGCAGTAGTTCACGATCGAGGAGTAATAGAAGAAGTAATAAAATAAGGTAATTTCCTAGTTTTCTTACCTCAATTTTTTCAATAAATTTGATTTTTGAAAGAACTGCATTTGGATTTGTTCACATGACAGAAGGTGCACAATGATTTTTACCTCATAATGTCATATGGCTTTTATGAGTTGTACTATTGTGTCAATGTTCTATCAATTTACAGGGGAGGTATATCTGCGAGGTATGGTTTTCAGCGACAGTCCTCCAGTGGGTCTTCAAGGTCAAGGTCCCGTGAGAGACGTAGGCGCATGGACAGAAGAAAGGATGGGGCAATGGATCGACGGAAGATGGAGGAAGCTGCCAGGTTGGTGGGGCTTAACCAGGCTGGTGCTTTCCTTTGTTTAACACTTTTTTACCCTTGTGACTGATAAAGAAATATTTAGCTGAACATATGGCCATATTTTACCCTCATATCTTACTATAAAGTACCCGGTAGTAACTGTATTTTTGACTGGGCTGTTTTCGGAGAAAACCCGAGGTATTGTCATAGCCAGCTTGTTGTGTCCGTCGTCGTGTCCGCCGTCCGCGTCGTGCTAAAACCTTAACATTTTGTCAATGTTTTGAACATTGGCTCTAAAATTGAAGTGCTTCAACCTACAACTTTGAAACTTCATATGTAGCTGCATCTTGATGAGTCTTACATGCCACACCCATTTTTGGATCACTAGGTCAAAGGTCAAGGTCACTGTGACCTCTTAAAAAAAATAAAAAATTCTGACAAGCTTTCATTTATTCAAAACTGCACCCGCAGCCGAGCGTGGCACCCATTATGCGGTGCTCTTGTTAAGTAATTGTTTTCTAAGTCCTTTCTTCAAACAAGATGTTTGTTGGCATACAGACTAATACAATCTAGTATTCTACTTCAATGAAGCATCCTTATAAGTTTTCAATATTGGTTCAATACCAGAAGCTATGGATTTGTATCTCGCTCTGGGAAAATGGGGCTTAATGCTTAGTGTGTAACGTGTCGTCCCAGATGAGCACATTCCACTGTTATGGTATTTAAGTTTAAAGAAAGTCTCTTCCTCACAAAAATCCAGTCAAGGCGGAAAGTGTCGTCCTTATTTAGACTGCGCAGCCTGCAGAGGCTAATCCAGGACAACAAATTACATACGCCTTGAACCCCGTTTTCATAGAGCCAGGCTCATTTCATTTTGATATTTTTCTTAACGCACTTTAAACATGACAGGATGGCTCGCCAAAAGTCAGACAGCCCACCTCCTACCCACTGGAAGCCCGGTCAGAAGGCCTGGAAAAAAGTGGATGGAGATCCTGATAAAGGGTCAGTACAAGAATTAATCAATACTTTTAACTACAAAAGTACAATATTTACAAATTACGTACATGGTTATTCTCTAAAGTTGTCATTAGAGCTGCAACGATTCAATTCGATGCATCGAAAACCGGTTTTAAATGCGTTGATTGGATTACGATACCAACCCTACCAAATTCGATTCGTTTCTTTAACATATAGAAATAGATAAGTCAAGCGCGCTGTACTCTGACTATTTGAAATGGGAAGGTATAGGTTATATCTTTTCCCATGATTATGACGCCCGCGATTGGTTACTTATTACTTTAGTCATCCAATCAATAAGCGTGCTACGGTCTACTGTCGGAAAAAGCGTCAAAAAGGCTGAAAAAGTTGTGACCGACAAATTGAAATTATCAGATGTGCAAAAGTGAGGAAAGTATTTTGGGTTTCGGGATGGTAGCCTTCCGATAAAGCTATGTGTAAACTGTGCTTCACGGATGTGGCGTACCATAAGTCCGGCTCAACCACTAATCTTATGCAACATGTCAAACGCAAACATAACGTTGATTTAGCAGGAGGTAGCACCAGTGCAACTACTAAATTTGCTATTCTCTTGTATGTGTTTTATTGAAATATTGACATAGTTTGTCAGAAAATTGGCAATTTCTTGCTAACTATTTCTTACAAATGTTAATATAACCCACTTTCAACAGTTTTTAAAACACTGTTGAACCAACCAAATTATATCAAACAAACACACAAATGCCCAAGATATCTAGGTATGCAACACATTTGAACAGAAATGTTTATTTTGAGGCAGAATAAATATATGATAAAACTAAGTTGAAAGATAAATCCAATCGAAGCAATTGGTATCAGACTGTCTGAAATCTAAATCGAATGGAGCTGTTGGTGAATCTTTGCAGCTCTAGTTCTCATTAATTATTGCACTTGTCCGTCCATACTTATGTATGTCCGGAGGCTTGTGGTTTTTTATGCCCTTCGAAGAAGAGGGGGTATATTGTTTTGCACATGTCCCTCGGTCGGTCGGTCTGTCGGTCGGTCCGTCCACCAGATGGTTTCGGGATGATAACTCAATAGGCTTAGGCCTAGGATCATGAAACTTACTAGGTACATTGATCATGACTGGCAGGTGACCCTCAATGATTTTTAGGTCAAAGGTCAAGGTCACAGTGACTCGAAATAGTAAAATGGTTTCCGGATGATAACTCAGGAATGCTTAGGCCTAGGATCATGAAACTTCATAGGTACATTGATCATAACTGGCAGATGACCCCTATTGATTTTCAGGTCATTAGGTCAAAGGTTAAGGGCACAGTGACTCGAAATAGTAAAATGGTTTTCGGATGATAAATGAAGAATGCTTACGCCTAGGATCATGAAACTTCATAGGCACATTGATCATGAATGGCAAATGACCCCTATTGATTTTCAGGTCACTAGGTCAAAGGTCAAGGTCACAGTGACTTGAAACAGTAAAATGGTTTCCGGATGATAACTCAAGAATGCTTACTCCTAGGATTATGAAACTTCATAAGAACATTGATCATGACTAGCAGATGACCCCTATTGATTTTCAGGTCACTAGGTCAAAGGTCAAGGTCACAGTGACTCGAAACAGTAAAATGGTTTCAGGATGATAACTCAAAAATGCTTACGCCTAGGATCATGAAACTGCATAGGTACATTGATAATGACTGGCAGATGACCCCTATTGATTTTCAGGTCACTAGGTCAAAGGTCAAGGTCACAGTGACTCGAAATAGTAAAATGGTATCCGGATGATAACTGAAGAATGCCTAGACCTAGGATCAATCATGAAACTTCATAGGTACATTGATCATGACTGGCAGATGACCCCTATTAATTTTTAGGTCACTAGGTCAAAGGTCAAGGTCACAGTGACTCGAAACAGTAAAATGGTTTCCTGATGAAAACTTAAGAATAATTAGGCCTAGGATCATGAAACTTCATTGGTACATTTATCATGACTGGCATATGACCCCTATTGATTTTCAGGTCATTAGGTCGAGGTCAAGGTCACAGTGACAAAAAACGTATTCACACAATGGCTGCCACTACAACTGACAATATGGGGGGCATGCATGTTTTACAAACAGCCCTTGTTAACTTTTTTTTGGGGGGTGGATCTCCCTTAAACTTTCACAGTTGAGTTTACTTCTAATGCAGAAAGGAATCATGGTACAAGGGTTTGATGCAGAATTATGATCATTTTTCTGTTTTTCCACTGTATAATATGTAGTCCCCCGACACTTTTTTTAAACTCCACTTTAACATTAGGATGTGGATCTTGGCCCAACTTTCACAGATGATTGAGTTGAAAGTGTAGATGGTGCTTTAGAGTTGAAAGTGTAGATGGTGGTTTAGAGTTGAAAGTGTAGATGGTGGTTTAGAGTTGAAAGTGTAGATGGTGGTTTAGAGTTGGAAGTGTAGATGGTGGTTTAGAGTTGAAAGGGTAGATGGTGGTTTAGAGTTGAAAGTGTAGATGGTGGTTTAGAGTTGAACGTGTAGATGGTGGTTTAGAATTGAAAGTGTAGATGGTGGTTTAGAGTTGAAAGTGTAGATGGTGGTTTAGAGTTGAAAGTGTAGATGGTGGTTTAGAAAAGAACTGTGGCTGCTATGAATTTTGGCAGAATAATGATGCTTTGATATTTTTATATTTTTTTTAAATAAAATATTTTACAAAAATTTGTTGTCAAACTCTCTTGACCTTCTGATTGGATCTTGCTAAAATATTCTTATTTGAATAACCTCCATGTTTAGCTGAAATTAAAAAAAGAAGTATTGCAAACAGTTTTGGCAGAATTATGGCCCTATGTCTGTTTTCCAAGTATATAGAATATATAGTCCTATGAAAAACAACAACTATAATTTAAATGCTGGGTGAATCTCGCCCACACTTTCACAGCAAAATATCCTCAATGTTCATACTAAGGGAACCAAAGAAATTTAGACTGTGATCAGTTTTAGTTCAATTATGGCCTTTTGTCCACTATTCAATATATAACAGGCTATGTCTATGTCAAAAGTGGTGTTGTTGGCGCATACGTTTCTGTAACACATTCCTTGTAGGTATCAAAATTTAGAGTTTGTATAATTTTAATTTGACAAATTTTAAAAATGTGTTTATATGGTCTGCAAATTGGCATTATCTCATGACCGAGAACATTAATTTGAACGAGGAAAGTTAAATAAAATTCTTCCCGTATCTGTTAATTTAACCATTAATCAATTGTTCTTTACTCAGAACAGTTATTCTAATCAAAGTGCCAATATCAACATATTCACTCATATTGTTGCAGAAACAGCATGAGTCTATGTGTGGTATGCACAAATCTGCATGAAATCATGTGGATATTCCAACATCCACATAGTGTACATAACTTGTGTACATTTATGATTTTTTGCTTTTGTCTGACTTTTTCAGATTTTAATATTTTAAAGTATTTTAAATTGAACAAAATCCCTATTTTTGTTGAAACATGTATTTTTCTGGCACCATTTCTTCAGAACTTTTATTTTAGTTTGTTATTCACCAAAGTTTTATCTGTTTTGAAAAAAGGTAAACTCTACATTAATCATTTACCCACTTTTACTATCATGTAGAGAAAAAGTAAGCTGATATGGCCATTTCATGCTCAACCCCATACCCAAATTTTATATGATCACATTTTTACCTTCAATTAAGAGTCCCTTGTATGAAGTCGGGAATTTTGACAGTTAGAACTTTGATGAAAATAAGAAACAAGAAATAGTTTTTCCTTTGGAATTCCAAATTTTTTTCTATGTTTGTTTATTTAAAAAAAATAATTGTAAATTTAGATAGCTGAATATTATCACACTTATATGTATAATTGAAAGATTAAACTTGTTGATGTATATTTGAACGGAACCTGTTGCAGTGTGTTACATTTTTGCATCATAATTTAGCATATCCCATTGCAACCACTGTTCGAGCCCTATGATTGCAGTGTATTACCATTGTCTCATTTCAGAGACAAGGCTCTAATCCCCCCTGTGGCACCATATATGGCAGGCTCCTCCATGGGTGGCGGGGATGCTGATGTGTTCACCATGGCAACAGAGTCACCTGACCTGTCACAGACTGGTATGCATCAAGAGTCATTATTCTGTTCCAGTGTATTCTAGTTATCAAACATTTGTGTATGCAATATAATTAAAAACAGTCATGAATAGTTTTTTTGTAAGTTTAAAATTGTAAGATTACAATATTATATTTAAAAATCAATGATATGTTGTATCCAGGTTTTGAACAAAGTTTATTGAAAGTCTTGTTTATTTGTTTATGGTATGGTGGGCTTGCAGGCTGTGGGGTGGTGTCAAACAGGTGGTTTCTGGTCAATAACTTTGGTTTGCATCTATCAATTAAACTTTCAATTTAGACAGCTTCCGTGAAGACCCAACTTGGGCTCATATTTTGGGCCTGCCTTGGTCAAGATCAAGGTTGTTACTTAAAATAAAAAAGTTTTTTGATTCTGTTACTTAAGTTAAAGTTTCATTGCAATTTTGTTGGTAGTTAGCCTACATGCACACCTAGTTTGGGATCGCACAATTTGTATGCCCCCTTTCACATAAGAGGGGGTATATTGCTTTGCATTGGTCATTGGGTTGGTTGGTCTGTTGGCATGCCTGTTAGTAGGTCTGTCCGTCTTTGGAACGTTGGTTTCCACAGGTTACTTCTGAGAAAGGGAAAATACCAATAAAATTTGAGGCCGAGGTAACTGGGTTTTGTATCAAAAAAATCATTTGAACACAATTTTTTATGCCCCCAGGTTTTGGGGGCATATTAAAATCGCACTGTCCGTTAGTCAGTTAGTCCGCCCGGATTAGTTTCCGCTCAATAAGTCAAGCAATTGTGATCAGATCTTCACCAAACTTCATGAAAATGTGTAAGGCAATAACATCTAGGTCAAGTTCGATAATCGGCTGAATTCACCCAGACACTCCTGAGATACGGCCATTAAATTAAGGTAATTTTTTTCTTTTCTTGTTTCCGCTCAATCACTCTAGAAAATGTCATAGGATCTTGGCCACACTTCGTGAAAATGTGTAAGGCAATAACATCTAGGCCAAGTTCCATAATCGGCCAAATCGACCCAGACACTCCTGAGTTACGGCCCTTGAATCATTGAA
Organism: Dreissena polymorpha; assembly: GCF_020536995.1. Lineage (NCBI taxonomy): Eukaryota > Metazoa > Mollusca > Bivalvia > Myida > Dreissenidae > Dreissena > Dreissena polymorpha. The sequence goes on along the minus strand of NC_068369.1, from coordinate 60,433,378 downwards.
AAATTGCGTTTTTTCTCGTTTCCGCTCAATAACTCGAGCAATTGTCATAGGATCTTCGCCACACTTCATAAAAATGTGAAAGGCAATAACATCTAGGTCAAGTTTGATAATTGGCCAAAGTGACCCAGACACTCCTGAGTTACGACCCTTGAATCATCGAAAAATTGTGTTTTTTCTTGTTTCCGCTCAATTACTCGAGCAAATTTCATAGTATCTCCGCCACACTTTATGAAAATGTGTAAGGTCATAAGATCTAGTTCAAGTTCGATAATTAGCTAAATTGACTAAGACACTCCTGAGTTACGGCCCTTGAATCATAAAAAAATAGAGTTTTTTCCTCATGTTACAAAGTTGGATTTTTATTGTCCTATATCAAAACTTTACTTTTTTTATACCCCCGGTATGGTGGCATATAGCAGTCGCACTGTCTGTCTTGTAATATCCGTCTGTCTGTCCGTATGTCTGTCCATCGCACTTTTGCCTTGAGGTTTCGAAAAATGCTCATAACTTTTATGTCGCTTCAGATGTTACCTTCATATCGTCGCTGTAGTTCTCAAACCTCGTAGCTACAAAATGCCAACTTTTCAGGAGAAAGAAAAAAACGTCTCTTTTTTTATAACGATGTTTTAGAAATTGAAATTCTGTAAAAATACCAAACAAATGAAGCTGCAAAATACGGTATAAGCCGTAGACGCGTAAGTCATACTGATAAGTCATACTGACAGTCAGACGTGGTAGCTACGATATTTTGTCACCTCAGTTTTGTCATTTTTATGAGGTACGACAATTCGTCCTGATAGGAAACCTCGTAGTTGCAAATAAAGAAAATTATAAAAACGTTTTTGTCAAATTTGTCCGAACGAAACGACATACCTGTAGGTGCAAAGGCGTCGCTACAACTTTTCACCGGGAAAAAAGCCGGCAATCATTCTACAACATTTCGTCGCGTGGCTTTTTCAATGGCTCTGATTGGCGTAGAGCTATGAGATATAGCACAAAACTCGCGCCAGACGGAAAAGACGAAAAAATATTTTGAAAATTTTGGAGCTACGAGGTTTGAGAACGACAGCGACGATATTTGGTATGCATGTGTATATGGACAAGGCCTTTCCATACGCACAATTTTTTTTACCCCTTTGACCTTAAACTTGAACATAGGGTCCGCGTTTAGGTTTCGAAATTTGCGTTTAGATTTCGAAAAAGCGTTTTTTTGGGGCATATGTCTTCCGATGGAGACAGCTCTTGTTTTTCAAAGAATACTTTCAGAATAGCAAACAGTTTGGATCCTGATGAGACGCCACGTTTCGTGGCGTGTCATCTGGATCCAATCTGTTTGCAAAGGCCTTCAAAATTCGGTTCCAGCACTGAAAGAGTTAAGGGGGTATATTGGTTACACTCTGTTGGCTGATTGGTCTGTTGGTAGGTCAGCTTGACAAGTGTGAAATGTTATATGTCGGCAGAGCGAACTTGCTTTTGTGAAATGTAATATGTTTTTGAAGCCAACTTGCTAGTGAGATATGTTATACATTTGCAGGGCAAATTTGCTTTTTTTTAAATGTTATACATTTGCTTGTGTAAAATGTTATATGTTTCGAGGAGCATAGTTGCCAGTTTGAACTTCCTTACTTCCTTCCTTCCGTCACACTTTTGTTACAGTTTCTCATAGCGCCTTCAATATTTTACCGATCTCTTACATATTTGGCATGTAGGTACCTTGCATGGACCTCTACCTTTTGTTGTGGTTTGAGGTGACTGGGGTCAAGGTCACCAAGGCTAATAATAGATTGTTTTTAGCTGGTTATTGTCCCCTACCGGTGAAACCAGAGGGGACTTATGGTTTGCGCTCTGCCCGTCAGTCCGTCACGCTTTTCTGGATCCTGCGATAACGAAAAAAGTTCTTTTTTCATGGAACTTGAAACATGGATAGATGGCAATATGGGGATTATGCATGTCATTTCATTTTGTTCCTACGTCAAGAATTCTGGTTGCTATGGCAACAACAACAAAAAATTCTGACAATGGTGGAGTTTCACTGGTAGGGGACCATATTGCTTAGCTATCTCTTGTTAACACATAGATTGACAAAGCGCATCATCAGGGAGCATCCATCAGTTTCACTGATATTGTTGTAGCACCATAAGACCATAAGACAGTAAAGTAATTGAAACTGTAAGTTTAACAAATTAAATCGAACATAATGTAGTTAAATATGTTTCTTACCTGCAATTCCAAATAGAGAAACACCATTTATTTATAAAGAAGGAATGCAGTACAGATGGAGGTCTGCATTGCCTTTTTAGCTCACCTGATTGCTCAGGTGAGCTTTTGTTACCGGTCTTTGTCCGTCGTCTGTCTGTCTGACCTTCCACATTTGTTCGTAAACACTCTAGAGGCCACATTTATTGTCGGATCTTCATGAAACTTGGTCAGAAGCTTCGTCCCAATGAAATCTCGGTCGAGTTCGAAACTGGGTCATGCCGGGTCAAAAACTAGATCACTAGGTCAAAAAATAGAAAAAAACTTGTAAACACTGTATAAGTCACATTTCATGCCCAATCTTCATGTAACTTTGTCAAAATGTTTGTCTAAATGATATGTTGGTTGAGTTCAAAAGTGGTTCCGGTCCATTGAAAAACATGGCTGCCAGTTGGCGGGGCAGTTTTCCTAATTTGGCTATAGAGAAACCTTGCAAACACTCTAGAAGTCAAAATTTTTGCCCAATCATCATGAAAGTTGGTCAAAACATTGGTTTTATTGATTTCTCGGAGGAGTTCGAATATGGTCCAGATCGGTGAAAAAACATGGCCGCCAGTGGGCGGGGCATTTTTATGTCCCCCACTATAGGTTTTTGCCCTGTCTGTTGGTTGGTTGGTCTGTCTGCCTGTTTGCGCCAACTTTAACATTTTGCAATAACTTTTGCTATATTGAAGATAGCAACTTCATATTTGGCATGCATGTGTATCTCATGAAGCTGCACATTTTGAGTGGTGAAAGGTCAAGGTCATCCTTCAAGGTCAGAGGTCAAATATAGGTGGCCAAAATCGCTCATTTTATGAATACTTTTGCAATATTGAAGATAGCAACTTGATATTTGGCATGCATGTGTATCTCATGGAGCTGCACATTTTGAGTGGTGAAAGGTCAAGGCCAAGATCATCCTTCAAGATCAGAGGTCAAATATATGTGGCCCAAATCGCTTATTTTATGAATACTTTTGCAATACTGAAGATAGCAACTTGATATTTGGCATGCATGTGTATCTCATGGAGCTGCACATTTTGAGTGGTGAAAGGTCAAGGTCATCCTTTAAGGTCAGAGGTCAAATATATGTGGCCCAAATTGCTTATTTTATGAATACTTTTGCAATATTGAAGATAGCAACTTGATATTTGGCATGCATGTGTATCTCATGGAGCTGCACATTTTGAATGGTGAAAGGTCAAGGTCATCCTTCAAGGTCAAGTATATGGGTCAAAATTGCGCATGTAATGTTACTTCTGCAATATTGAAGCTAGCAATTTTTCTCTATATGTATATAGTGAAAACATGTCAACACTCTAGAAGTCACATTTTTGGTCCAATTTTCATGAAATTTGGTCAGAACATTTGTTTCATTGATATGAGAGTTGAGTTCGAAAATGGTTCCGGTCAATTGAATAACATGGCTGCCGGGGGGGCAGTTTTCCTTATTTGGCTATAGAGCAACATTGTAAACACTCTAGAAGTCACAATTTTTGCCCAATCATCATTAAAGTTGGTCAAAACATTGGTTTTATTGATATCTCTGATGAGTTTGAAAATGGTCCAGATAGGTGAAAAAACATGGCCGCCAGTGGGGGGGGGGTATTTTTCTCTATATGTATATAGTGAAAACATGTGAACACTCTAGAAGTCACATTTTTGGCCAAATTTTCATGAAATTTGGTCAGAAAATGTATAAAGTGAAAACTAGACTGTTAACAGCCCTGCATTATCATTTTATAGAGATAACTCTCTCCTACTTCTTGTACTGTAGTTACAGAGTTACGTTTTCATATCTGCTTAAAATGCAGCCAGAAATGATAATTCAGCCAGAAGAGAAAAGGAGCTTTGATATTGTCAAAGACCTGTCATACTCTATATATAGGTCTTTGATATTGTATTGCAAAACATCTCAATATTATTATTTAAGTAATTGTGAAATTAGAAAAAAATAATATCAGTCTGTTGACAGACTTAGTGAAAACATGTGAACACTCTAGAAGTCACATTTTTGGCCCAATTTTCATGAAATTTGGTCAGAACATTTGTTTCCTTGATATGAGAGTTAAGTTCAAAAATGGTTCCGGTCAGTTGAATAACATGGCTGCCGGGGGGGGGGGGGCAGTTTTCTTATATTTATACATAGTAAAAAAAGTTTGTGAACACTCTAGAAGTCACATTTTTTGCCCAATCATCATGAAACTTGGTGAAAAGATTGGTTTTATATTTATCACATAATTAATGCCATAATTATTGCCCTTAGATTGTCCAAATTTTCATTATATTATACAAAATCCTTGTAAACACTCTAGAGGTCACAATTTTGTTTCAGATTTTATGAATTTTGGTCATAATATTTAAGCACAGTTTGATGTTTGGTAAGGGGGGTCAACTCAAAATATAGGTCACCAGGTCAAATCTTACAAAAACAAAAACACTCCATATGCCAGAGTTTTGGTTCAATAATGATGAAACTTGACCAGGATGTTTGTCTGGACAACAGTTAGGTCAAGTTTGATGTTTGGTAAAGATTGAATGAACCGACTCCTCTCAGGTGAGCGAACTAGGGCCATCTTGGCCCTCTTGTTATACTAGTTGCTTAGGTATCGTTGGATAAGTGGCGTTACCAGGTGGTTATAGAAAACTAATACAATTGTGAGTCAGAGCAAAACAATTGTTGTCAAATCAAATCAACAATAAACAACACTATTATAAAGAAATTTTGATTAAGAAGTGATACATATTGCTTCATTAAGGTGTTTGTTGATTGGCGTAGAATGTTGTACCAATACAATGACAAAAGCTAAAAAAGGCACACTTGTTAAAAGCAACCAATAATCTGATATCAAGTGAGATGCATTATAACAGTTTTATAAGTTCAGGTAAATCCTTATTTAAAATGACTTTGTACATGAATCCAACATCAATCTGTGAAATTGTAAAGTTATTCAAAAAGCTTTATAAGAATTATAAATAAGAATCAATATTTATTTATAATCTGATATTAGAACAGTACGAAAACTTTTCTAAGTTTCAAGTGCATAAGATATGGTATAATGACATTGTAACAGCTTATTTATCATTGTTTAGGTATTTAATATTGTTACATAATTGCTACTCCCAGACAATTAAATATGGGTACTTTGTAAATTAAATACCATTGTTTGAAAATTTGACAGGTGCATTAAGTATAGTAATTGACTACACTTCCTTGGGTTAAAACTCTCTTCAACTGACCTAGACATTATAATTGTCATTTATTTCTCAACAATATATTTTTCACGTGTTACATAAATGAAGACCTGTCAATCTCTACTGTCAAAATTCCCTTTGGCAATAATTAATGTTAATTATATGTTCTTGAAAATTAATTGAGCTTCTCATGTCAGATTGTCATGTTGACACCTGGGAGAAAACTTAGTATGTAAGGACGTGTTAAATCATTTGGGAGCAAAAGAAACATCTGCTTGAATACATTGTGGCATCTGCTGTCTTTGATACTCTTCAGGTAGGACATTTTATGTTACTATTATTTTCTGTTAAGTTAAAATAACATTTAAATATTGTTTAAAGTCATTAATGATATATTTCCAATTTGGCAATTTTATACTTACACAATGTAATTTGTGCACGTTATATTAAATATTTATTAGTATGTTAAATAAAAAAACTATTGAAAATATGTCATTGTTTCTGTTCATTGATGTAACATTTTTTATGAAAACTTATGTATGTAATTAATAGTTTATTTTTAGATTAATTCCATTTATGGTAAATAAATTGTGCAGTAATTTTACAATTTGCATACATACACATGTATACAGCTCAAAATGGCTCTATCCTGTAGGTGTAAAGAGAGCAAAAATGGACCATGACTGAAACCTTTACCTCACAAGGGATTCAACCTGCGAAAAATATGAATCCGTCCTCCAAATGAACTACAGTGGGAGAGTGCTACTTTTGGACAGGTTTCCATTGGACAGGCTAACAAAACAGTTATCTTTCTACCAGTAGTTCAGGTTCTGTACTTCTGAATATGTTGGCTATGAATCCTGCTGAGCAGTGTCCGTTCATAGAAAGCCATGCATCTGTGCCTGGAAATATCAATGCTGACTATTCAAATGTGGAGACAATTCCACCACACCAACTGAGTCCGTCTGATGTTTCAAAGGAAGCCAATGACCAACCTTTGTTGGGACGCTGGTATGCCCTGCCCAGTCCAGTGACAGCTGCCAGTTCTGAAACTACTGATGCTAGGGGTAAATGGGATTGTGGTGATAAATCAATTAAAATGGACTTTCCTACAAATCAGTCCATTGGTTTGTCAAGTGATGTAACATACAGTATGGACCAAAACAATGAAATATTACCAGTGGATGATCCACATGTTCCGATGCCTTTTATCAGCTCTGATTCAAAGGAAGATCTGTCACAAGACATTACTGAAAGTCAGACCAATGAAATGCCGTTGTCAATGAGTTATGCCATTTTTAATTTGGCAGAAGTTTCTGTGAGATCCGAAGTGAATTCAAATCTGGCAGCTGGGTCTGGTGAATGTTCTTCTGATGACTTTGAAGAGATATTAATTAAAAGAAACCAAAACAAAAGCAAGAGCTTTAATTTAACTCTTTTGGCACAAAAGAGGGTTTTTGGTCAAGGTTCATCCAGTGGCCCAGTCAAGCCTAGGTATGCTGCAAAAACAATGGTCCCCCTTTTTCATAAACCAGCTAAGAGGAAATTGGACAAAGCGGGTGACCTAGTAAGTGCTAAGAGAGTGAAAAAAGCCAAGACACTTGAAAAGGACAAGACTGAATTCTTGCTTCCAGAGAGGAACCTAGCAAGCTGTATGAACATAGAACCTTCAGATAATGACCACTTTCTGTACTGTGGAGAATGCAACAAAGAGTTTGAAGGTGACTGTCCTGTGCATGGACCATACAACTTCATAGAGGACAAAGAGGTGCCAGAAGGGGACCCTGGTAAAGCTGATCATACTCTTCCAGATGACCTTGAAATAAAAACCTCAAAACTATTTGGAGCTGGTCTTGGAGTATTTTCAAAAGTTGGACTGGAATCCAGGATCATGTTTGGACCGTATAGGGGCGATACCATCTCTGACAACCATAAATCAGGATATTGTTGGCAGATCTATAAGGAAGGCAAAGCAAGCCACTGTGTGGATGCCCAGAACAAGGCCACCTTTAACTGGTTGAGATACGTGAACTGTGCAATGACAAAGGCAGATCAGAACCTTGTAGCATTCCAGTACAAAGGAGGCATCTATTTCTGCACATTCAAGCCAGTTTCACCAGGAGAAGAACTGCTTGTCTCTTATGGAGATGAATACGCCAGAGAACTTGGCATCAGCGGAGACAAGAACTTGCTCTTCAAACCTAAATATGTCAATGGAGAAGGAAGTGACATTTTACAAACTGTCATGGAACAGCAATTAGAAAACGCAATATTACAGAAGAAGAAGAATGTAGAAAACACAGATGAAAAGGAGTGCAATGGTGTGGTGTTGAATAATACTAGTAAGAACATTAGTAACTTGAAGACACACATGAGGATACATGCAGAAGAGAGACTGTACGAGTGTGGGGTGTGTGGTTATGAATGTAACCAGAGTGGTCACTTGAAAAGACACATGATGATACATACAGGAGAGAAACCATACAAGTGTGAGGTGTGCGGTTTAACATGTAAACAGAGTAGTAAGTTGAAGACGCACATGAGGATACATACAGGAGACAAACCATACAAGTGTGAGGTGTGTGGCTATGCTTGTAGCTTTAGTGGTAACTTGAAGAGACACATGAGGATACATACAGGAGAGAAACCATACAAGTGTGAGGTGTGCGGTTATGAATCTAACCATAGCTTGAAGACACACATGAGGATACATGCAGAAGAGATTCTGTACAAGTGTGAGGTGTGTGGGAATACATTCAACCAGAGTGGTCACTTAAAGACTCACTTGAGGATACATACAGGAGAGAAGCCATACAAGTGTCAGGTGTGCGGTTTTAAATGTAAACGGAGTTGTTCCTTGAAGAAACACATGAGGATACATGCAGAAGAGAGACTGTACAAGTGTGGGGTGTGTGGTTATGAATGTAACCAGAGTGGTAGCTTGAAGAAGCACATGAGGATACATACAGGAGAGAAACCATACAAGTGTGAGATGTGTGGCTATGCTTGTAGCAATAGTGGTAACTTGAAGAGACACATTAGTAGGATACATGCAGACTGGAGACTATAAATCTTTTAGGTTCGAGCTTATGAGTATAACACGAGTAATAACTTGAAAATACACATGAGAATACATAATATGTATACATGTCATTTTGTTGGAAATCTTTGTTTTTCAAACCCCTGAGTTATTGCCCTTGAATAAGCATAACAGATCTCATTCAGCAATGGCCTCATTAAAATAGTGTTTGCATATTGGAGAATAGTAATTAAGCCATTTATGCTTAGCTTCTAGAAAAAAGGCCTTGGCAAACAGCGTAGACCCAGATGAGCTGCCTCATGTTGCTGCGTCTCATCTGGGTCTGAGCTGTTTGCTTAAAGAAATTTTTGTATTAAATATTCTAAATATGGAAAAAATATACATGTTTGGAAATAAATTGACCCAATTTAAAAGGATGGGAGAGACCACTAGGCATAAATGGGTTAAGACTTGTTAACAATTTTAGGTTGAGTATGTGTTCCATGTTATTTGTTGTTCTATATTGGTTTCTTGTCAGTGTGCTTTTATATTTTTTATAATTCGGATATTCTTTTTTGTAATGGTAGTACCTGTAAAACATATGCAGATATGTTAAAGCAAGTTAACTTTCAATATAATGTATAATGAACAAAGGTTTTCAATTGTCACTTTCATTTTACAGCTAGTTCTAAAAATAAAAGTATTAAACATTTTCACTCCCTTTATTGTTTAATTATAAAAAATATTGCAAAGGCCCAAACGGATTATGTGTCCAGTATTATGTGAAAATATATCTTAATTACATCACACTGTTTCTTGAACTAACTCAATGGATCCCAGTGTAAATTATGTTCCCTTTTTATACTTAGAAAATTGAAAATTTGGTTAAGTTTTGTGTTTAGGTTCACTTTATTCCTAAAGTATCAAAGCTATTGCTTTAATACTTGCAACACTTACTATCATAAGGGGACTATGCAGGCAAAGTTATGTAACTCTGACTGGCATTTTGACAGAATTATGTCCCCATTTATACTTAGATAATTGAACATTTGGTTAATTTTTGTGTTTTGGTCCACTTTACTCCTAAAGTATAATAGCTATTGCTTTCAAACTTGGAAAACTCACTAACTATCGTAAGAGGACTGCACAGGGCAAGTTGCATAACTCTGGTTGGCATTTTAAAGGAATTATGGTCCTTTTTTGTCTTACATGTGGAATATATTGTTAAATTTTGTGTTTAGATCCACTTTACTTCTAAAGTATCAAGGCTATTGCATTCAAACTTCAAATACTTTCTTACTATCATGAGGGTACTGTACCTGGCAAGTTCAATTTGAAATTGGCCTTGACTCTTATGGTCAAATTAATACATTTTGCTAAAAATGCCATAACTTCTTTATTTATGATCAGATTGGATTCATACTTTGACAAAACAACTCTAACCTGACATACCACAATGGACTCCACCCAAACCACCCCCCACACCCCACCCCAGAATCCCCCCAAATAAAAAATAAATTAATATTTGTTTTCCCATTTTTTTCTTATTTTTGAAAGATCATCTAATAAATGACCACACCCTCACATTATACCCCCCTCTCCACCCCCACCCTAACTCTCAACCCCCACCTAAAAAGTTTTTTTTTTAAACATGGTAAAAAAAACACAAATATTTATTTATTTTATTTTTGAGGGACCGTCCACCCAAGTTATTGCTATCAAACTTGAAATAAAATCTTATTAGTTTGTTTTATGTCTTTACAAATGTTCAATAGATTGTGGAAAATATACCTGAACTCAGAATTGTCTACTAAGTATAACTTCTTTATAACATAAGCGATCAATATGTTTCAATTATGGTCCTCTTCCACTTAAAATATGACTATATTACCTTGAACTTATTGAATATGAACAATGTCCCCATGATTGCCTACGTTATACTGTCAAGCACTCAAATAGTCCGGCGCGCTGTCTTCTGACAGCTCTCGTGTTAAATGTTAGACGTTTTTGGAGCAAACTTGCTTATGTGAAATGTTACATGTTTTCTATGTGAACTTCCTCAACATTTCTCTAGCAATCGAATTGAAACTTAAAAAATGTTATAATTAATGTACAACATACCTGTTTTCCATTCCAATACTACACACATTTTTTAGTTATTTGAACTTAAAATTATTTGCCCTGGGGTACTCACCCCTACCAAGTTACTCCCAGGACGGCTAGATTTTAGCCATCGGCTTATCAGCAGAACTAATTAGTGTTAACTGTTTTGTGGTCATAAAGCACACTCCCCTGTCAGGCTGACAACAACCTGCTTGGCGATAATAAATGAACCCAGGTATTATATCTGGAAAATTCATGTTGATGACATTTTGGTATTTAATATGTATCAACCACAGGAGACTACATCTCATTAATTCATTTAATAATATAATTTAAGACCAGTTCAACACTCCACTAGCAAATATCATGCTGGATACTCATGTTGATGATTCCTATAAAGTTGATTGTTAAAAAAAATGTTTTTTAATTTACTGATTTGTAACATAGTTATGTACATTATGTGAACATTTGTTATGTGCATTACAAAGGTGAAGTATTTGGAGTACAAATTTTTTTTCCTTGAAATTTCCTTGCTAGAGAAGTTTGGGTTACAATCATGACAGTACTAAATATACATGTATATAGCAGCTTATCATTCTATAAAAATTATAAATTTCTATTATAAATTGACAAGAATTCTATACAGTTGATGTGGCATACTATTTATGCTATTTCAACTTGTTTATATGAACATTAATAGCTGTACATTGAAAAAAAAAGGAATATTGAATATTCCTTATTTTTTCAATGTACAGCTATTAATGTTTATATAAACAAGTTGAAATAGCATAAATAGTATGCCACATGAATATTATTCAATAGTTTACTTCTGAATAATTTGATAATATAATATATAACATAATTGTAATTATGCTCTGAGATCATTACATACTGTTCGCATAGACTTTTCTAACGCATCGCCTAATCAGATCAAATATAGCTCTCTTAAATTTGAACGGCTTGTGTTGAAATTTGGACCAAGAATAATTCAACACATATCTGATTATCCCTGAAAATTTAATTGAAATTGAAAAACAACAAAATATAAAACTTAACACATTATATACGTCACTTCAAAAGTCGAAATCGCAAACTCGTACAACTTTAAATAATAACAATGTGAAAAGTAAAACGCAAAAACTTACACGTTTTAATAACTGACCGACTTGCAACATGCCGATTGAGCCGTTTCGCTCCTGAATATTCATACTAGCCATATTGTTTATCTTTAATTAATGTTATGTTTTTCATGTGTAAAAACTTACCTAGAATTATGACTTTGAAATTAAATTGGAATAACATTTATATCGCCTTTGGTGATTTTTCTAACGCAACACTTTTAAATCTTACATATCTCAGTAATGAGTAAATATTTTTATTTAAAATTGCACATGTGATCATTTGACTACAATATGTGCAAGCTAACGATAAAATCATTCATCCGTGACGATCGGACGCTTAAGCCAGTGGGAAAGGTAGCCGGTAAAATGCAAAGTGCGCGATTGCGCTCCTGAATATTCAAACGAGCTATCATTGTTTTGTAAATTAATTTTATGTTTTCCTTGTGTAAGAACCCACTTAAAATAATTCAATTGAAATAAAACTAGAATTAAATCGCGTTTCAACATTTCCACGTGCAAAAATATGGAACCACACCTACCCCACGTGCTAAAGCGTCCAATCGTAACAGATGAATGATTTTATCGTGAGCTTGCATAGAACATAGTCAAATGATCGTATGTAAACTTTTAAGTCAATATCTTTACTCATAACTTAGATATTCAAGTTTGAAAAGTGATGCGTTAGAAAAGTCCCCAAGTGTGTGTATATATATACTTTCCATAACATAGTTTAATTAACATTAATTAATATGTTGTTCAATTCAATAATAAACTATGTACGAGTTCTGATCTGTTTTTTATATTATCATCCATCATTCAAATACAAGCACGATGCTCTTAATTAAAATGTGCTTTAATTAATTAATATTATCTCTTTGATACCTATTAAAATGCATGCCCCTGTATTTTTCTACAATCAAATTATTCATTTAGTGTGTGAGCAATATTTAACCCTCTGAATTCTCAGCATTCTACACCAGTATCTTGTAATTAGATATGGCCAATAAATCCCATCATGTTATCACTTCTAACATTGATCAGCGTTTCACACCACTTTGATAATGACCCCTGAACAGTTAAATAGATTAGCCCTATTCTTGTTGCATCTATGGAGAAAGGAGTAACCAAGTAGGACTGTACTAGTCACGTTTGATACAATCATCTAAGGTAATGGCATAAATATATATTGATATAAGTCGTGTTCTGAGAAAACAGGGCATAATGCATGTGGGTATAGTGTCGTCCCAGATTAGCCTGTGTAGTCCGCACAAAAGGTTACTCTACTGACTAACATAATCTGACAACATTTGACAGGAACATGAGCAATAAATGAGTCTGTAACGCCAAGTCTTTTCTTTACAATACTATGTAATTTGTATGCCTTAGAATCAGGGCATATAGTGATTGCACTTTCCGTCTGTCTGTCAGCCAGTCAGTCACACTTTGCGTTTAGATTTCCAAAATTGCTCATAACTTCTATGTCGATTCAGATGTAACATTCATATTTGGTATGCATGTGTATATGGACAAGGCCTTTCAATACGCACACAAATTTTGACCTCTTTTACCTTGACCTTTAACTCAGGTTCCACGTTTAGGTTTCAAAATCTGCGTTAAGGTTTCGAAAAAAGCGTTTTTCGGGCATATGTCTTCCGATGGAGACAGCTCTTGTTTTAGAATTCGGGGCATATGTCTTCCAATGGAGACAGCTCTTGTTTTAGAATTCGGGGCATATGTCTTTCAATGGAGACAGCTCTTGTTTTAGAATTCGGGGCATATGACTTCCAATGGAGACAGCTCTTGTTTTAGAATTCGGGGCATACATATGTATGTCTTTCAATGGAGACAGCTCTTGTTTTAGAATTCGGGGCATATGTCTTCCAATGGAGACAGCTCTTGTTTTAGAATTCGGGGCATATGTCTTCCAATGGAGACAGCTCTTGTTTTAGAATTCGGGGCATATGTCTTCCAATGGAGATGGCTCTTGTTTTAGAATTCGGGGCATATGTCTTCCAATGGAGACGGATCTTGTTTTAGAATTCGGGGCATATGTCTTCCAATGGAGACAGCTCTTGTTTTAGAATTCGGGGCATATGTCTTCCAATGGAGACGGCTCTTGTTTAGAATTCGGGGCATATGTCTTCCGATGGAGACAGCTCTTGTTTAGAATTCGGGGCATATGTCTTCCAATGGAGACAGCTCTTGTTTAGAATTTGGGGCATATGTCTTCCAATGGAGACAGCTCTTGTTTAGAATTCGGGGCATATGTCTTCCGATGGAGACAGCTCTTGTTTTAGAATTCGGGGCATATGTCTAACGATGGAGACGGCTCTTGTTTTAGAATTCGGGGCATATGTCTTCCGATGGAGACAGCTCTTGTTTTAGAATTCGGGGCATATGTCTAACGATGGAGACGGCTCTTGTTTTAGAATTCGGGGCATATGTCTTCCGATGGAGACGGCTCTTGTTTTAGAATTCGGGGCATATGTCTTCCGATGGAGACAGCTCTTGTTTTAGAATTGGGGGCATATGTCTTCCGATGGAGACGGCTCTTGTTTTAGAATGCTTTGTTGTTGTTCATCAGTCAACTCAACAAGGACAACTCTATGCTGTAGAACTCTTAAGCTTCTTCATTGTTAGGTCAACAGGAAAAGGTTAAATGAGCATATATGATGATATTTCAATTATTCAAATCTATACTGTTTACAGTGTAAGTTTTTTCTCCTTTAGCCATTTAACAAAATGGCAAGTTATTAAACATGGTAGTGTCTTTTAGAGTAAATGTTTTCTCTATTTGATTTACCTGAAAGTCTCACATGATTGCAAACATTGCATAGAAAAGTTTAATTTCCGAATCATTGGTTATCAGTAACATGAACTTACAAAATTTTATGTACTTATTTTACAAATGCTCATTTGTGTAAAGTTTACACTTGGAAATTCTTGTTAGATATACATTTTATAACAAAATCCTGTTATATACACAGATATGATGTCCAGCTTGGCCCAGCAGTCTGAGCTGAAGTCTGACGTACTTCCTGCAAAGATACAGTATCATCTAGATGATCCTAACGTCATTGCCCGTCCAATCAAGGTCGTAGAAAAAAAGAAGTCTCGACGCTCACCAAGTAGCGAGAGTTCAAGGTCGTCTCACAGCGAGAGTTCAAGGTCAAGGTCGCGTTCCAGGGGCAGAAGTGAGGAGGAAGAAGAAAAGAAGGAAAAAGATAAGAAAAAAGTTGAGGTAATGCTGGTTTGGATTAAGACTGTTTTAAATCTTATTTTGGAATTGAAATTATTCTTTTGGGCTTTTCATGTATGTGATATTTTATTATTGTAATGTTGTAATTTTTATCAAAAGAAGGTACATAATTAATTTAATCCTTTTCAATATTAATATTTATTTATTTCTTTTTCAGCTTGAATTTTTTTGCGTATTATGACTGCAGTTATTGAATCATGTCTATTTCTTAACAATAAAAAAATGCATCCTATGCGACAATTCGTTGATGTATGATACTAATAAATACATTTATTAACCATACATATTTTGGTACCAGCTAGGATCGTATCACATGTTATGACTGTGAAGTTATTTAAACACTTGTATTTTTTCACACTCAAAGAATGCATTGGATCTAACATTGGTTGTTGCTTTTTTGCTGAATTATATTGATTTGTGTACCCCACAGGAACGTATCACATGGCAGCCACCGCCCGACCCTGATGTTCCAAGTCCAGAGTCTCCTAGGATCCCTCGCGTAAGAACCCATAACCCTCCTCTAGGACCCATTGTCGTAAAGGTCCTTAGTGAAAAATTATGGAAATTCCTTAAGACATTTCTTTTTTTTGGCATAAAATGTTTAAAAGCTAGTTAATATTGCTAAGCGATAATAGACCCGTCAACAAAGCGTTTGACCTAGAACTAATTGCAAAAGAATTTGTAAGTATACCATGCAAATGTACTACCTAACATATGTTTGTACTACACAGTCCTGAAATTTTGTAATAAAAGAGATATTAATGGTTAAAGTTGGGATTTTTTCAAACTGAATGTATGGACCATCTTCGCTACCATACCACCAGAAATGTGATGTCACTGGCTTTAAAATGTGACGTCACAAAATATGTAATGGCGGCATCCATGCGGAAACTCGTATAGATCTGTCAACATGTTACAGAGAAGGTTTTAGGGACCATAAAACGTAAGTATTTGCCGTTGATTGATTTTAACAACATTGAAAACAAACTTAAGTATAGTATTTATCACAAATATGGTCCAGGTATTTCAATAATTATGTGTAAATGACAACAGTGCAGCAACATATTTACTCTTACGTCATTGTAAATTTATTCAAGTTTATTTTCAGAAAACACACAAACTATTGTTGAAACATCAATCTTTTGTCATGAAATGCAAATAATATGTGCAGAATACTCCTATTTGTTATTAACTACTACTGAATTTAATAGGTAAATAAAGTGTGTTTTTTTTAATTGATTCTACGGAAGCCTATTTGGGTCATAATATCATAAATAAAACGTTTTGCATGGTGAAATTAACATATTCTCTCATATTCACATTTGCCATCTATGTTTGATGTTTTGTAAAAGGAATATGTAATGTAGTCATTAATTACTCATTTCTGTGTACCTGAAATTTACAAAAAATGCATAATTGTATATATTAATACTATGAAAAACATGAATCTGAACAGTAAATACATGCATTTTATTTTCCAGATGGATACGACGTTGAACTGTCCATTGTGCCACGAGCCAATTGGGAATGAGAGGCCGTTTTCTAAACTAAGTGATAAAGGTTGCCAAGGAATTCGCCTTGCGAGTAAACACCATGCAACCAATGTGACAGTATCTCCAGGTGACATGGTCCATATTTCATGCCGAAAAGACTTTACAAGACCTGGCCCTTATAAGAGTTTGAAAGATAAATCTGAGAAACAATTGCGATATTTAGCAACTTCTGTTGACTTTAAATCTATGTGTTTATATTGTGATACATTAACTAAATGTGGAGTATCAAACAGAAAAAGGTCGTTTGACACATACCCTGTAAGAGGCTTAGAATTTCAAAGCATTCTAGTAAAACATTGTAAGCAGAGGGGTGATCAATGGGCACAGGATGTAGAAAGGCGTTTGAGTCATGTGATCGATCTACCAGCTGCTGATGTGATTTACCATCAGCAATGTAATGTGAATTTTAGAACAGTAAAAGGTATTCCGAAGGCATATCAAACAGGCGATAGTGTCACATGCTCATTGAAAAGTCCTGGTCGTCCAGAAGATAGTGAACAGAAACAGGCATTTAAAAATGTCATTACATTTCTTGAAAATACATTGTGTGAAACTTTAACAGTAAATGATTTAGTGTTTGAAATGCAAAGAGTGTGTGGTGAAAAAGCGTATACCACAAAACATATGAAGCAAAAAGTTATTGAGCATTTTGGTAATGGTGTTGTAATAAGCAGCATTGACAGAAGATGTGACATTATTACTTTAAAAACAAATGCAGCTTCCATAATTCATTCGTTCTATGAAGACTCACAGGGGAAAACTGAGAAGGAAAAGAAAACTCAAATATTAGAAACTGCTTTAAAATAGCTAAAATTTGATATTAATTCAATTAATATGGCAAAAGATCATTACCCAGATTTTAATCATATATCTTCTAAGCAAAACAATGTTGCCTTTTTGCCAGACAGTCTTCAAATGTTTCTGAAAGCTGTTATAGGTCAGTCAAACAACATTAAGGTTGCCTCAATAGGTCAGAGCATTTTCCAAGCATGTCGCCCCAGAAATATCATTGCTCCGCTTCAGCTTGGACTATGTGTCCAACTTCCCCATCACTTTGGCTCAAGATTTTTGATTGATCATCTTAATAGCCTCGGACATGCCATACGTCCCGGATTGTCCGGGACAGTCCCGGAAATGAAGAACTTGTCCCGCTGTCCCGGAAATCTGTCAAATGTCCCGGAATTTACAAAATCCATATATACATGTACCTTATCTAGGGCTTAACTGCACCTCGAATCTGTGTATATCTGCAGCGTCTCCATGACAATGCCTACCCAAATAGGCAGACTACGCTACGTGTCAAAATCGATCAATTAACAGGGGTCCTGTTATCATATCGATTGTCTAACGTTCGCGGTCACACCGAAAAGGCGGCATTGTTTAATGTGGTTGTTAATTGACTTTAATCTACTACGTCATTATTTCCTGCTGCGTAAGGGCAAAGGATAGTTGTTCACACATCTGAAGTCCAACATCGCTGAGTAAATAATTAAAAGCAGTTTATGTTTGCACGTTTAACCGACAAAGAAGTTGAGTAAAAAAGTAAGCATATAAAAACGTCATCCTCACTAGGTTTATTATTGTCTTGTTCTAAACCCCTAGTAAACATAACGTTAAAAATAATAAGTGAATTTGAATTGCGTTCGCCATGTCAAAACTTTGTATTTATAAATGTTATTAATGAATAATGGCGTATGAACAACTACTACGCGTTACACACCGTTCTTAATAACAATAACGCAGTGACGTCACCATCTATGTTTAGAACGCTTACACTGAAAACACGTGGCTTGTATCTAGTAACGGAAGTAGTAATGTTTAATTTGACGTTAATAGATTAAGTGTACTTCGGATAGGCTTTCGAACTTATGCAATTAACGATGCGAAACAAAAAAACGTACCAAAAGTGCATGTGTCTATAAATATCGCTACATTTTATACATGTCCCGGAAAATCGGCAAAAGTCCCGGACAATTTAACTCAATGTCCCGGAATTGGTCTGAAAAATTATGGCATGTATGTTGCTCATACAGCAAAGTCCAACTTTATGAATCAAATGATGCGGCAGCTTTATCTACACGTATACCCGGTCAAGAAACAGACAACCATTTCTACAATTTGTAACAGACAATGTAGATCACAACACTGAAACCATAGATGGCCATGGCACATTTCATAGGATGGGCATAATAGCTTTGTCTACACCAGGATCTGAGGTTACATTATGTGTACCAAGACGCGAAGTTTCTATTGATCAACTTGTAGAAACAAGCAAGATACCAGTGAAGAACTATGTGCCTTCCTCTGAGTCCTCTAATGATTCTGTGTTAAGTGAACTCCATGAAATAAGCGTTCTGCGACAATTGCAGAGACCATTGGATATTTTCTACAAAGTGATATGGCCGCCCATGTTCAAATAGACCAAGTTGGTCTGGTTTTATGCAAACATTTGACCAACATTGTGGAACAATTCAGAAAAAAATCCACTTTCTTACCCATGATTGATCTTAACCCAAGTGATGTAAACTGTATCTATACAACACTCGACTTTGTATGTGGCGAAGCTAGGAAAAACGCCGATTCTGACTTTTGACCAGCCCCTGTTCCAAAAGGTCACAGATATTATTGCATCACAAAGCCCACACAGCTTACTAAGGAAAACAGTTCTTTGTCTTGGGGCGTTTCACACAGAGATGAGCTTTCTAAGGTGTATTGGTCATCACTCAGACAGAGATGAGCTTTCTAGGGTGTATTGGTCATCACTCAGACAGAGATGAGCTTTCTAGGGTTTATTGGTCATCACTCACACAGAGATGAGCTTTCTAGGGTGTATTGGTCATCACTCACACAGAGATGAGCTTTCTAGGGTGTATTGGTCATCACTCACACAGACATGAGCTTTCTAGGGTGTATTGGTCATCACTCACAAAGAGATGAGCTTTCTAGGGTGTATTGGTCATCTCACTAGACTCCTGTCTGGTTCAGGACTAAATGAAGTTATGCAAACAGTTTATGCTGCGAATTCAGTGATACATATGTTGTCTGGGAAAGCTGCACAACGTGCAATACAATGCCCTTTCAGTCCTACTTATAGAAAGCGCGTTCCTTTGCACGAATGACATTACAGACTATCAAAATATCCCTTCATGCTCCAAAGATAATTCAGGTCTTGATCATTCATCTTATGATGAACCAGTACCAGGAATTTATCTGCAGAAAAATGCTGATTTAAAAAACTTGGCATTGTTGTATGACGATCTGGATAATGGACTTCTATCAGCCCATGACGTAAGCACAAACGGAAATCTGCAAAACATTGTTCGTCTGTGCGAAGATGAAAGGTCAAAGATGTCTTTTAATTGGACAGCATGTCTATGGCTCCAGAACATGGATATGGTTTCGTTGTTACAACGATTCATAAGAGCCGAAAGAACTGGTGACTGGTCCTTGCATTTAGATGGTTTGCAAAAGATTCTTCCATTCTTTGCTTCATCTGGTCATAATCTGTACCTGAAAAGTGCCTATATCTACTTGCAAAATATGCTGTCTTTGCATGAAACGCATCCTGATGTGCACGAAGCTTTCAAAGCGGGAGCACATGTGATACAACGGAGCGAACATAATTGGGCCAGTCTCTTAACAGACCTTGTTAAAGAACAAGTATTAATGAGGTCATTGAAGTCATCAGGAGACCTGACAAGAGGGAGAGGTTTGTCAGTAACACAGTATGTATAAAACAAGTGAGCAGCACAAGGAAACAACCAAAGCAAGGATTTGCAGGGTTTCCAATGATATGGAGACTATATTGTCATTTTTAACCAGGTTTTCCGAAGGAAAAAACTGGTTATTAGATTGGCGAATGCGGGCGGGCTTGCTGGCTGGCGGGCGGGCGGAACAAGCTTGTCCGGGCCATAACTATGTCGTTCATTGTCAGATTTTAAAATCATTTGGCACATTTGTTCACCATCATTGGACGGTGTGTCGCGCGAAATAATTACGTCGATATCTCCAAGGTCAAGGTCACACTTTGAGTTCAAAGGTCAAAAATGGCCATAAATGAGCTTGTCCTGGCCATAACTATGTCATTCATTGTGAGATTTTAAAATCATTTGGCACATTTGTTCACCATCATGGGACGGTGTGTCGCACGAAAGAATCACGTCAATATCTCCAATGTTAAGGTCGCCACGACTAAAAATAGATTTAAAAAAAAAAAAAACTTACAAAGGGGGTTAATTTTGTTTGTTCATTTCAAAAGTTCAGTTTGAGTTTTCTCCCTTTATCAGATTTTTTTTCACAATGAAAACCTGGTTTTGTGACAATTTTGTCCCTTGTTTGGAGATAGAAACCCCTTTGACTCAACAGAAACTAAACTTAGGAACATTGAAAGTGGTGTTACTTCTGATGAGTCGGCGAATCCAGAATGTGCCTTGGCAATTGGAAAAAGTATATAGCAAGGAATGCGTGGAATACAGCAAAACAAATTTACCTTCAAACGTTCGCTGCAAGCAGTTCCAATAAAGGAAAAGTCCTTTGTAAAATTAGATGATGAAGGTCTGCAAATTGATACACAACTTTTGTTTCAGCGCCTTACAACTGCTGCTGATAGGTACATTGATGATACATCTTCAATATTTCAGTTTGAGCTAGCAAGTATTCCATCCTCTCTTTTCGACAATAATGGCATGCCTAGAGAAGCTCAAAAGTCTTCATTAGCCGATGCGTTATGGAAACAATGCAAGTTTGAAGCATCCTTGCCTGTGAAAATTGACCCTTCACACATGATTGTCATTGTAAGATGGGGGTTCTCTCATTCACCGTATTCCTTGGAAGGCTGGACAGACATTCAACAATATCTGCCGCAGCTACTATTCTTATCTTAAACAGAAGTATGAAAACCACATCACTGTTGTTGTTATGGATACTCTAATGGACCAGATACCAAAGACTTAACTCATTTTCGTCGAACAAAGGGAAAAGTAGCCACACATGTCAAGTTGTCTGCTCGAAGAAAGATGTGTTTTTAAACAACAAAGAGAACAAACAGAAGTTCATTGAAATGTTAGGTGAATGCTTTGCCAGTGAATGCATAGATGTAATTCATGCGCAAGGGGATGCAGATATCATGATAGTGCAGACGGCCGTCCAGCTTGCAGAACAAAGCCCTGTCACCCTGATAGGCGAAGACACCAACCTACTGGTTCTCCTGTTACACCGCTATGGTATATATGATTACATCCAATTCATTTTAGGTCAGATTCAAAATCAGCAGGGAAAACTGCTAAGCTGTGGGATATTCAGAAAACACGATTATGTATAGGAGATGAACTCTGCCACTATCTACCTTTGCTCCATGCGTTAACGGGCTGTGATACGACATCAAGGATGTTTAGAATTGGAAAACCTGCTGTTATTAAGCTTTTTCAAAAAACACCCTCCTTTCGAAAAACATGTGAGGATTTTCTGGCATCATCTATCCATGAATCTATACGTGGAAACCGAGAATCCTTGATTGCAACAATATATGAGGGGTCAGATTGTACGAACTTGAATGAATTGTGTTACAAACGGTTCACGGCCAAGGTAATTACCAGCTGCAGTGCAGTTAAAGTCCAATCATTACCACCGACGTCGGATGCAGCATCATTTCACAGCCTAAGGTTGTTTGACCAAGCCAAAGTCTGGATGGGCATCACAAACCTCAACCCTCTTGATTATGGCTGGCATGTTGTGAATAAAGTTCTTCTTCCTGTGAAAATGACATTGCAGCCAGCACCTGAAAAACTACTTCAAGTAGTGAGATGCAGGTGTTAAATAAACTGTGATTCTAAAAGGTGTTCTTGCCGTAAACATGGCCTTGAATGCTTCAGTGCGTGAAAAGAGTGTAAAGGGCTTTGTTTTTCAAATTCACTTTGATTTTCTGACATACTAGAACATGAAAATGATGAGATCTAGAGTTTTCCACTATTTTCCTCTATTTTTAATATTAAAGTGTGAATAATTGAAGAATTTGATTTGTACGGCATAAATATCATTGTTTTCATGAATCGCTGTCGTTTTACTGTTGTCAGTCCATCATAAATTCTTTATCACAATAAACTGGTGAAAGACACTGTCTATTTAAAAGTTATTTTTAAGTGCAACATTTTTGTTAATGCTCATTTCTGTTTTGTCTTAACATAAATGCTTTTGTCATAGCAATATGTTGAGTGTTGCACATTTTTGCCCCTATAGTACTTGTATGGATTAGCATTCGTGGCTGGGGTTATATTACCTCTAATTTCTGCCCTTGTAAGTAGTTTCCAGTGCAATAAACTGTTCAGATTGATTGAACAGCATGTTTTCAACCACTGAATTATTATTTGTTGTGAAGCATGCAAAGCAAACTTCATTTTCTTTTATGCATATGTGTGTACAGTCTTGCGCAGGATTTTGTATATAAAGAGAAATCACAGCTATATCTCTTGTATTATAGTGCTAATACTTCAAAATATGCACCTGTTAAAAACGATGAATTTCGATGCTTACTTGCAGGCACATACTACTTACAGAAAATCAAACATTCAAAACGGTTTCAATTAGTTCGATTTTGATGATTTGATTCGTTTACTAGTACTTGTATGAAATGTGTATGACATTAGTGGGTGGGGTAAATTTACCTCAAAATTAAGTCGTCGTAAGTACTATCGTGTGATAAAAACATTTAAATTGATTGAAAAACATGCTTTACATTTTTTTGTACAAAATGTGTTGTGATACAATGAATGCAAACTAAATATTTTAGATAAATATGGATGTTCAGGCAAATCAATGGCTTTTGTTTATATTTAAGAAACCCCTTGTACCTCTTGTTTTGTGACATCAATATCTCAAAATCTACAACTGCAAAAGTTCAGGACATTTTATGGGTTCTTCTAGACACATAACAGTAACAGAAAAACCAACTTTCAAAACTTTTGCAATTAGTTCTAGATTGACCACCATTTTGGGGTAGATTGACTGGCCTATAAGTATTTTCTTCTTATGTACATTGAAAAAAATGGTGTTTTACATTTAAAAAAGTACAAGTCAAAATTCAATTTCAGCCTATATTACACAAGTCATTCATGGACAAAAGAAGGCTAAGGACATAATGTATAGTTGTGAACCAGAAATATGCTGAATACACATCACATCGTCAACTTATTTTTTTTCATTTAAAATCTAAGAAATTGTTGGAGAATATGGCGCCAGTATATATTTCTTGCTTTACTTGCCTTTAAAAGAAAAGTCTGCCTACATCTCAGCCACCATTAATCTTCAATTAACTTGTCTTCAATATTGATATTAAAAGTATAAATCTGTTTTCAATGATTTTATTGATTTCATGTTAAAATCCTATATGCTGTTCTTCAACATTAAATTTGAGTTTGTCTTTCTGTGTGTGGCAACAAGTATGTCATTAGATCAGACATTGGCTTATATTAATGATTATTCCAATATAATCAACTTGAGTACATTAAAAAAGCTTATAAGGAATGCATAAGGTTTCCACTTAACCACGTCATCATGAATTATTTTGTATTTATAACTGACAATTTTCTAACTGTTTCAGCCCTCTGCAGAAACTGATGAAGCCAATCGTTCATCCCTGAAGACTCCTCCACTACCAAAGATAGCTGAAGTTGCAGAGGCAACGTCAGAACTTGCCAGGTAAGTGTATCATTTAAGTTGCTGAGTTGCTGAGCCAACATATAAACTTGCTTTGTGAATACTTGTCCAGGGCTTCAAATTAATTTTTTCTTACAATTTATGTAAGAAAGTAAAGTAATGTTTAAGTTGAAAAAAAAGGAAAATAAATGAAATTATTTAAGATATATTTTTTTTATCAGAAAGAATAGGCGCTGGGACAGTGCAGAGCCAGCAGCCAAGAAAGAGAGTATTTCCACAGCATCAGCTGATGCATATGACCCAGACTCTCCCACCAAGCCATACGACTCACCCACAAGGGAACCTGCTCCACCCCATAGCGACGATGATGAGCCCTCTAGCAGTGATGATGATGATGACCAAAATCAGCCCCAGAAGACCTCTATGGCACCCCCTCTGCCGCCAAACCTCCCACCCTTGCCTGATGAAAAACCTCAACCACCCCCTCCAGAGGAATCTGGGGCCATTATTAAGAGCCAGGAGTCCGATCTCAGACTGGTCAAAAAGTCCCCAGTCTCTGTGGATAAGAAAGTTTCTGCAGTGTTTGAGGCCAGTCCAGTGACCTTGCCCTCCAAAAGCCAGATTGGAGTAGTGAAGCCTATGTCAATCCTGCCCAAGGTCATCAGTGCAGATATTCCATTGCCTGAAAGCAAGCCTGCTGAGCCAGATGAGCCAGCTCCAAAGCCCAGCTCTCCTGATAAACCTGCACCATTGGCAGCTGTTGGATCTGAAAAGGACAAGGAAAAGGCTTCGACATCCAAAGCAAAACCTCCAGGAAAGCCGAGAGATAGGAGTTCTTCTACAAGGAAAAAGTCTCCGGAAGCGAAAAGAGATAGAAGTTCTTCTGCAAGGAAAAAGTCTCCAGAGGCGAGATCCAGGAGGAAGAAATCCCCATCTCCACGCAGAGGAAGGAGGTCAGATTCCAGGTCACCACGGAGACCACAGAGATCAAGGTCACCTAGGAGACGGAGGTCGGCATCTAGGTCACCCAGGCGGTATGTCGCTGTTTCTTATCTACTTGTGATGTGAATATTATTATTGTCCCCTACCGGTGAAACCGGAGGGGACTTATGGTTTGCGCTTTGTGTGTCAGTCTTTCAGTCCGTCAGTCTGTCCGTCTGTCACACTTTTCTGGATCCTGCGATAACTTCAAAAGTTCTTCTTTTTTTTTCATGAAACTTGAAACATGGATAGATGGCAATATGGAGAGTATGCACGTCATTTCATTTCGTTCCTACGTCAAGAATTCTGGTTGCTATGGCAACAAATATTTAAAACAATTACTGACAATGGTGGAGTTCACCGGTAGGGGACAATATTGCTTGGCAATCTCTTGTTTAAGATGTTTTATAAAGCTGTGGATGTACAGATGAAACCCTATGACTCGAACAAGCTTGGCTCAATTTCTGGTGAGCTCGAACTCTCCTGGAAGAACCAATTTTCTATTGTTTTATGTTCATTTAAATTTCATGTCGGATGGCTGGAATTCACGTAGGTCGAATTATCGGATGGCTTGAACTGTTTCTACACTTCTGGTCACAATTTTCACACACTCTTTTGTTTATTTGGATCAAACTCACTTTGGGTTGCATAAAGCTATTAATCAATTATGAAATCTTGATTAAAGGCTTGCTATAATTTGAAATCACGTCATCAACTAAATTGTTAATTGATTGGAGTAAAAGATTACATGTTGTATACAACCTGGCGTTTTTGTAGATGCTGTATTATTATCGCTTGAACGGTTGCATCAAAATATGAACGTGTCAACTTTATGGTATAGAAAACTTTGTATCTATTCATTACATCAATTTTAGATAAAAAAACAAGAAAATAAATGAATACATGTCGTGCCATTTAATATTTCAGTGATGTGCATATTATGCTTATGTATGCTTTGTTTCTTAGAATTGTTCCTTACATGTACCCGTAAATGTGCCATGTCAAAATGGGCTGATATAATATACATTTATCATTCTTTTTTTCCATTCAATATATTTTATTTTCCTCATAAATTGGTGTGTTTGGGTGATGGTTATAAATACATATTTAACAGATTCGCTACATTTGATCATCTTAAGCTTTTTTATTACAATACAAACAAAACTTGTTAAAGAAATAATTGAAAATACAATACTTAAGAAGTCCCTTATCACAACTATTCGAAAAGAGGTAACAATAGTTCCCATTCTTTAATTTAACACAAATCATGAAAATAATTTATTTGATTTAGTACAGCAAAGACAGTTAAGATTTTGCTATTTTAATAGTGGGTTTAGTTTAGGTCATTTAACTTTTATAAATAATCATTTTGATCAAAACAAATATTAAATTAAAATGTCCTTTTCTGTTTGCATGTCCCAGTTTAAAGGAAGGCATATTTAGATAGTTTGAAAAATAATAACATCCAGGAAACAACATGCATGACAATTCATTGACCCTTTAATCTACAGGTCACCAAAACGACCCCGCAAGAGGTCCTCATCTGGGTCAAGGTCACCACGCAGAAAGTCCCCTGTACCACCAAGGAGGCGGTCAAGGTCCCTTAGGAGGCGTAGGTCAAGGTCACCTCGAAAATCTAGATCACCAAGGAGGTCAAGATCACCTAGAAAATCTAGGTCTCCAAGGAGGTCAAGATCGCCTAGAAAATCTAGGTCACCAAGGAGGTCAAGATCACCCAGAAAATCTAGATCACCAAGGAGGTCAAGGTCCCCTAGAAAATCTAGGTCACCCAGGAGGTCTATTTCAAGGCGATCTCCAAGGAGATCTCCCAGAAGATCTCCCAGAAGATCACCACGACGGTCAGGGTTGGTGGAATTTAGTTAACAAGTGTTGCTTGTTTGGTTATTTATTGTTTTTATTGGTTTAACTATATTTTTAAAAATTGGGCTTTACAATCATACTTCAGGTTTATATTGTTTTGATACTACCCTTTGAACCATCTGCAACACAAATTTGTTTTTTTTCCTCTGACCCAACCAGACGTATCCAATTGTCAGCAAACTTTCTGAAAATGTTTATTATCATAAAATGAATTCCAAATTGAATAGAAAACCAAAGCCCACCAGGCACATGTTTATTATCATAAAATGGATTCCAAATTGAATAGAAAAGCAAAGCACACCAGGCACTATGGAGTTATGGCCTTGAATTTTTCTCTAAATAAGACTTTTTGAAGGACCCCACTCTCTGATTCAGCCTGTTATTTTCTGAATCTCAACAAACTTTGTGAAAATGTAAACCATTTTAAGTGGGCATGTCCAGTGTAATGTCTGACTTCCTACATAAAAGGTCAAAGTCTTATTAAGGGGCCAAAAGTCAATATAGGTCATAGAACAGCTTGTCATGGCTGTAACTTTGTCATGCATCATGCAATTTAAAAATAACTTGGGCCCCAAATGACAACACTTGGAGCCTGACTTAGGGTCGCGTTTAGGTTTGGAAATCTGCGGTTAGGTTTCGAAAAATGCTCATAACTTCTATCAAAGCTTTTTTCTAGGGCATATGTCATCTTATGGAGACAGCTCTTGTAAAATATCATTGCTGACCTTTGTAGCCATAGAAAAAACATATGTTCCAAAAGAATATGTACTAATCTAACGAAATAATTTTAAGTGGGTCAATCAGATTCATTTGACCATACCATAACATCTTTTAGTTGACCTTATTAATCGTTTATATGGTGTCATTCTTTTTTTCAGAAGTCGTAATCGAAGGCCTAATAGAAAGAGTCCATCTCCTGTACGCAGAAAAAGAAGGTTAGTCTCATATTGTATGTCATCTAAGACTCTAAGGTTATCCATTCACATTGTATGTCATCTAAGACTCTAAGGTTATCCATTCACATTGTATGTCATCAAAGACTCAACAGTTATCCATTCACATTGTATGTCATCTATGACTCTAAGGTTATCCATTCACATTGTATGTCATCTAAGACTAAGGTTATCCATTCACATTGTATGTCATCTAAGACTCTAAGGTTATCCATTCAAATTGTATGTCATCTATGACTCTACAATTATTCATTCACATTGTATGTCATCTAAGACTCTAAGGTTATCCATTCACATTGTATGTCATCTAAGACTCTAAGGTTATCCATTCACATTGTATGTCATCTATGACTCTACATTTATCCATTCACATTGTATGTCATCTAAGACTCTAAGGTTATCCATTCACATTGTATGTCATCTAAGACTCTAAGGTTATCCATTCACATTGTATGTCATCTAAGACTCTACAGATATCCATTCACATTGTATGTCATCTATGACTCTACAATTATCCATTCACATTGTATGTCATCTAAGACTCTAAGGTTATCCATTCACATTGTATGTCATCTAAGACTCTACAGTTATCCATTCACATTGTATTCATCTAAGACTCTACGGTTATCTATTCACATTGTATGTCATCTATGACTACGGTTATCCATTCACATTGTATGTCATCTAAGACTCTACAGTTATCCATTCACATTGTATGTCATCTAAGACTCTACGGTTATCCATTCACATTGTATGTCATCTAAGACTCTAATGTTATCCATTCACATTGTATGTCATCTAAGACTCTACAGTTATCCAATCACATTGTATGTCATCTAAGACTCTAAGGTTATCCATTCACATTGTATGTCATCTAAGACTCTAATAATATCCATTCACATTGTATGTCATCTAAGACTCTACAGTTATCCATTCACATTGTATGTCATCTGTGACTCTACGGTTATCCATTCACATTGTATGTCATCTAAGACTCTACGGTTATCCATTCACATTGTATGTCATCTATGAATCTCCGGTTATCCATAACACACTCTAAAAATGAGAATCTACGCTAAGACATTTTCCTTGTTATATGTTTCAAGTTCTAGCCTATCTACGCTAGCGTAGTTCCAGACCAGCCTGCTCATCAATACAGTCCTGTCTGGAGCTACCATGTTAGCTATAAAATAAGGCAAGGTTGTGATCTCATGAGTATTACAGCAAAGCTGCTTACCAGACTGTGTGGATGTGCAGGCTAGTCTTGAGCTTCACCGGCCTTATTGCATAAGAACCTTTTTCGTATGACGAGGTTCATGTCAGACTTGTCAGTGCATGTTATTATCTAGTCAGTGCTTAAATGCTTCAAAATACTAATACAAAAACAAGTCAGTCAGACATTTCCAGACTCCATGTTAACATCTAGTTAGTGCTTATATACTTAAAAATAATAAAATACAAACACAAGTCAGTCAGACATTTCCATACCCCATAGATAAATGCAATACTGATCCTGTGATATGTAGTTTTACGAATTCATGTAAATTATTATATAAATATCAGAAGCAGTTGAAGGGTAGTGTAGATATTGCATCCAGAGAAATGTGATTTCAACAAATAAAAAAAAACTATGTATGAACTAACATTATGTAATTCTGTAATCAGAGCTCCAGATAAGGATTTGTGAAATTAGTAACGGTACTGCCACAGACAGAAAGAAAAAGAGTAATGCTGAAAATCAATTAGTACCTGTACTACCATATTCAAAAATACAGGTAGTATTGTACTACCCGTGTTCTTGGATAAATTGAAGGGTTTATAACTAACTTTACAGAAACATTTGCAGCAATAATAATGAATATGTTTAGCTTCTTAAACAGTTACTTTATTAGGTTTTCCATTCTGAATTACAATGTATGATGCACATATATTTACACATTAAAACTTAGACTAAATACTATTTTTTTCATTTACTTGACAAGAAAACATAAGCCAACTAGTAAGCTAAGTAAATGTACACTAATGTCACTGTCTCATATTCGGTTTTCCAATCTTCCACTCTTTTTTTTGGATCTGTTTCCAATCGTGTTTTCTAACGTTTTTAGCCACCAATGCAATCAAATCGTTTCATATCGGGGCGACAATGTCTTTTTCTGGGTTTACAGATTGAATGTTAGGATGGTAAGACGACGGTGCCTAGCCATTATATGACAACAAAGTGTTTTTTGACGGCCTTCCTTTGCGCGCAGAGATATTGTTTTTTACGGGTTTACGAGTAAACGGAAATCACGCGAAAAAATAGACAATAATACCTGAACTCAGTATACAATTTTTTAGTAATTTAAATTAACAAAAAGCGCCGTTATGTTAGAGACCAGCACATCACGCCGCGCTGACACGAACGTATCCGTACGGCCAGATTTATTTCGTAAATGCGTTAAAAGGATATTAAAGTCGTAATTGTACGTCCATTTTATAAAAATAAATGCGTAAACCTTCATTAAAAAGCCGTATTTACGGCTGTACGGCTCTTAAATGGAGCTCTGTGTAATGAAAACAACAAACCTTTTTTACATGCGGAAATTATTGAAACATTTTTAAATCGTTCAATGACATTGACGGTATGGCTATTTTTAGGTCCATGCACAGGGTATATAAAAAAATTGTAGCCTGATTGGGGTATAGAAAATTATGCACAGATAGGTATATGGAATTTTACAACTGGAAAATTAAGTAAGGAATAAAACAATTGAGCCTCAATCTTGGAAAATGGGGCTTAATGCATGTGTGTAAAGTGTCGTTCCAGATTAGCCTGTGTAGTCTGCTCTTGCTAATCAAGGGGGACAATTTCAGCCTAAACTGGATTTTCTCTTAGGAAATAATTTAACCTAAAAATCTATTACAGTAGAAAGTGTTGTCCTTTATAAGCCTCTGCACACTGTTAAGGCTAATCTGGGGTGACATTTAACACATGCAGCAAAATCGTTTTTTTTCTCATGGCTCAATTGTCTCTATGTGTTGCAGGCACAGCAGCAGTTCATCCTCCAGCAGTTCAAGATCCCCGGTCCGTGTGCGTCGCAGGAAGTCAAGCTCTAGCAGTGCATCCAGTCCCCGTCGGCGCCGGCAGGACCGCCAAAGGAGCTCCAGTAGCAGCAGTCATTAATCGATTACAAGCGCCCCCTAGAGGGGATGTCAAAGGAATACATGTTAGCCCTGCTCTGGAAAGGTTAATGTGTATTCCCTGAGTAGCCTGTGCAGATTGTACAAGCTCATTTGGGACAACATTTTACGCACATAGATTAAACCAAGTTTTGACTTATTGAGTGGTATGGGAGTTTTACCCACTACTGGGCTAGTTGTGGGTAATTGACATATTGTACAGTAGGGCAGTGGGTTTTAGCATCATCTGTGTGCCTGTTAGTTATTCAGATTATGAATGAGATGGGACTTGATAGCTGAGTTCTGTGTTAGTGTTTATCTTATGTACAAACCATACATGGACTCCTGTACACTGTACAAGGAGCCTTGCTTCTTCTTTATTGTGTTTGTTGGTAATAATTGTTTTTTTAATCTGTATAGCATTTATTGAGCTTTGATGTAGGAATAATTCATTATGAGAATTTGAACATTATAATTGAAAGATGTGTAACAAAGATTATTAATTAAGCAGTTATTTTGACAGTTCCTCCATCTTTGTCACAGAATGAGCATAGATCTATATTGTTTACATCATAATTAATTGTGAGCATAGATCTATATTGTTTACATCATAATTAATTGTTTTCACTATCCTGCAAACAATTTACACACATTAGAAGTTATTTAAACACTTTTCATCTTATAGATGTCTTTTTACTTGTACATTTAGTTGAAGAAGAGCAATTTACTGTTTACAATTGTAACTTACATTTCAAATTGTACATTTAGTCTTTACAAATTTTGCAAATATATAGCACATAAAAAAATGATAAGTAATGAACATAAGTAGTATTTTTAATATCAATTGTATTCAGATGTGATGAAATAAATCATGTGTTGATATGAAATTGCTATGATATGTGTATGTCTGTCTGTCCCAAAATTTTAACCTTGGTCATAACTTTTGGAATATTGAAGATAGCAACTTGATATTTGGCATGCATGTGTTTCTCATAGAGCTGCACATTTTGAGTGGTGAAAGGTCAAGGTCATCCATCAAGGTCAAATATATGGCTTCAAAGCGCAGTAGAGGGCATTGTGTTTCACAAACACAGCTCTTGTTTTTGTATGACTTTGTGCACCAAATTTTAATGTTCTTGGCACTTATGTGAGATTTTAAATCAGGTGTAAAAAAAAGTACATGTACATGCCTGAGGGATCAATTTTCTTGAAAGTGAACATACAGCAAGATATCTGTTCTATGTTTGTTTCTTTAATAAGTTAATAATTGTGTTATAAAAAATGTACTTTTCTGTTACTTAGACGTTTGGTGTTTGAGTAATATTCAGTGTATTTGAGTATAAAAATCAGCGTATTTGATTATGAAAATCAGTGTATTTGAGGATGAAAATCGGTGTACTTGAGGATGAAAATCAGAGTATTTGAGGATGAAAATCGGTGTATTTGAGGATGAAAATCAGTGTATTTGAGGATGGAAATCAATTTGAGGATGAAAATCAGTGTATTTGAGGATGAAAATCTGTAAGGTTTATTTTTGAAACATTGTCTGTCAATGTGAGATGTTCCAATACATCTTTTAAACTCGATAATTTTGCCAAAACGTTTACATACTGAGAGTCTGAGATAACAACATGTCATGTTTAGCTTCTGTCATCCGCATTGGTTTCTATCATTCAGATTGTGAAGTGAAGGATTTTCATGTGCATTAATAATGAAGTTTTTTACATTATATAAATCTTGGAATGCCATGTTAAATAACCTACGGTGTAAACTTGACATCAAACTAAGTGAAGTTTTATCGCCGGTAATAACCACATATTATTTTCCTTTCTTTCTATTTACCTCATGATTGTGTTTCATGAAGAGCAGGTTCTGAAACGGGGTTCGTTTTGCAGATTTCAGTTACCCAGGAGTTGTTTCGTTTTCATAGCTTTAAGCTTCACATTCTCTAGCGATGTATTGTTTTGTGGACATTTCTGTGAATAAATATGTGGAAATATTTCAAGGAGTTTTTGTTTTTGTGTCCAGCTAAAGAAAAGTGGGTTATCTTACCTCTCAATGCATGCCAGTTTGGTTGATGGTCAGACAGCCCCCCCTCCCCCCACCACCCCACCTCACCCTCTGTACCAATAGTGCTAATGATAGCAGTTCAAAATGAACTCAAATTAAACAGCGAAATTGCATCTATGATTGAAAATGTGTTTCAGAGTGTGAGGAGTGCCATGATATATGAAATAAACACCTGCCAAGTAATTAAGATGTTGATCATTAACAAAACACATTCATGCAGATTTATGTCCAAAGAGGTTCTATAAAAGAATATATTCACTTTAATCGGAGCTATGAGTATTATTCTCATAATTCTTTGGTTAAAAAGAACAATAGGAAACATGCTTTCTCTCCATTAATAATAAACATTTATTCTTTAAAGACGTTGAATGTAATTAATAGATCTTAAAGTTGTGACAACTTCATAAGGCATTTTTCTGTCCAAATTTTTTTTTTAAAGACATTGGATGTAATTAATGTATATGAAAGTTCCTACTTACAACTTCATAAGGCATTTTAAAGTCTTATTTATAAATTGCCTATGATAATTGCATCATTTTCTATAAATTTAAGATTTTTTATTGTTGATTTGTAATAAAATATCTTACTAAAAATCTGAGAATATGTGAATTTGTTTCTTTAAATGTTAGAAAGCCTAGCGGCAATCTTGATTGTTTTGAAATTCCATAGAAAATGTATTTTCAATATTGATTTTTTAGGTTGAGCACATGTAACCAATTCACCAATTGCTAAAACCACGCTTGTTACCCAGAGGTATTGTCATAGCCAGCTCGTCCGCCGTGCTAAAACCTTAACATTGGATCTAAAATCAAAATGCTTCCACCTACAACGTTGAAACTTCATATGTAGATGCACCTTGATGAGTTCTACACGCCACACCCATTTTGGGTCACTAGGTCAAAGGTCAAGGTCACTGTGACCTCTAAAAAAAATTATGACAAACTTTCATTTATTCGAAACTGCATCCGCAGCCGAGCGTTGGCACCCGTTATGCGGTGCTCTTGTTAGATATATATGTATATATATATATTTGATTATTTTTTTTCAGAGAAGTTGATTTTTTCGTTATAATTTGATTATTTTTCATTCAAAATGATTTTTTTTAATAATTAATATCATAGCCGCACGCTAACCACTTGTGAGTTTCACTTTCGACCTTATTAGCAAATTAAATAGAGGATATTTGTTGGATTCGGTGGATTTTCGATTTTAATTCACTCGTGATCATAGAAAATATATATTTTCTATGATCACGAGTGAATTAAAATCGATATTCCACCGAATCCAACAAAAAAAATTTTTGCTTTTTTCTTCACAGATTATATACATTGTTAAAGAGTTTAACAAAATAATTTCGCTGGGATAATGACGTCATTTCGTCAAAAAATGACGTAATTTCACAGTAAACAGTGAAAATTATCGATAATTTTCTCTCATAATTTTCACTGTTTGAAACAGTTAAATTATAAGTTTTAATTCACTGATATTTCTCTATAAACCACCGGAAAGCATAAAATTAAGTACTCGTATCTGAAACTACAACGTCCAAATATGTAAAACGGGTTTGCTTATGTCCCTTATTGATACTGTTCATTTCTTCATATATGTACGGTACCGCTGACGATGGCGCACCGCGTACATGGCATCGGGCGCCTGCACTTCTGCGGTATATGGCATTATTATTTCGCTATCTTCTTAGCTTCATCAAGTCATGGCCCTTAGGTCAAATAGTTTATATAGACTTACATAGGATAATGAATTATGAACATTTTATATGAAACCACAAGGCCTAAGGTTTTATATTTGGTGCGTAACATTTTATTGTAGTTCTCTTAAAGCTTTTTTTCAAACGATATTAAGTTGTGCCATACACGTTGCATTACGCGTCAATTAATATCATTAAAAATAACGCTCTCCCTAAATGACCACACCAAAATTGGACACAACCGGTAAAGTATTAATTTGGCGTTTAAGTATTAGTGCATAAGAGTAAAATTTATTGCTGCAAAGTATGCATAATTATACTACACTTAGACGGCCATGTATAGCGGCGATTAGCGATTAATCCTGTTGGTCGGTCGTAACTATAGGTTAATCTGCGAATTGAAACATAATCACAGTTGCTTAACATGAATCCCGCTTTAGAAATGAAATTAATGTTGTAGTGACTAAAACATTTCAGTAAAACAACGAACAAAAAAGTTAATGATAATTTAATTTGCAATTCTGTTTGAAACGTTATCGAATGTTTAATGATTATTGCCAACTGTGTGATTTTATGCGATCCCCATGTGGTTCCCTACCGACCATCGCCCGCCTAGCACCCAGGTGACGCCGCGAAAGGAGCGCCGCCTGCCGAAGCTCGATCGTCCGGGAGGCGTTTCCGGTTGGAGCTCGGATATCAGTAAACCCAGCAAGGCAAGCAAAACGAGTAAAGGAAGCAAGGACAAAGTAAAAACAGGAAACAAAGCCATGTCTGGTGCCGCTGTACCGACAGTGTCGAAACCACCGACCGGCGAAACTTCCCGCAATGGTAACCATTCTACAACGGATAAACCGTTCTTCGTTGAGGACGAGCGGAAGTCGAAGATCACCGTGATATCGCTGAAATCAAACCGAACGTCACGTACTGTGCAGACGACGCAGTCTAGCCTTACGCCTCGGGTACCAGAAGTGTCGGAAGAGCCGCCCGCTTCCTGCTGCCAGTCAACACTGGCTAAATTTAAAAGCGGATTCAGGTATTGTAGACACTGTCCTTAGAATTAGAATTTAAACAATGTTCATTTTGAATTCGTCCGATTGATTCGGAGAGAACTATTTGTTATCGTTAAATTTAATCTTGAGGACTATCAGTATACTTACACGATGTACGTGTCAAATGTCACTTACCTATTGACAGCTTATACATGTGTAATAATTTAAAAAAATGTCAGCTGTGTAAATGTTAACCGGTTGTAACCGATTATTAACTTCGCAATAAAATCTCTGCTAAACGTTTAAATAATACTCCACTCGACAACATTGTAAGTACATGGTAATTATATAATAAAATTTATTCCATCAATGACTCACATCTTGGGAAAATTTTTAAGTGTATTACATGAAAGACGAAGTACACACTTTATATTAGAAGTTCATACACGCTAAAAGACAGGAAGCATGTGCACTTGCTTTTAAAATTTATATGCATGCCTGTAATTTAAATCGAATTTTGAGTGTCTCTTAAAATAATTATTATCACATGCTGCTATCGCAGCCTTCAAATATGACATTATACAAGCATCGCCCCTAACAAAGCGTCTGTTTCAATTGAGTAAATCTGAGTCATAGAACGCTTTCATGACTGGATAGCGTATGTTATTACAAGGTGACGCCCATAATGTGCGTGCTGTTATTCTACATGTAACATCTGTTAAATGCTTGATAATACTTCATACAACGAACCTTTCTCTCAGTGGCGAGGAATGTATTCAATCACGCGCTCTGGTAGTGTGCTTGTGTTTCCGTTGATTAGTCTCGACCAAACAGCTTTTTCCTAAAATTTTAAACTATTTCTTTCACATCTTTTATTGTAAAAGCCTTGATATTTTTTAGACAGTTTCTATAAATTCTCTAGAGTAAAAAAGTTACAAAAGCTTCGATACATGTCCGCCTCACAAAAATCACATGCTATCAACATTCTTTTTCGCGCACTTTTATACAATTGCATGTTGTTGTTTTTAGTTGTGACCGTAAGCTCACAACTAATGTAGAGAGGCAGTTTTGCAAGTCAGTCTGCTGTTAGCTACGCTAGGAACGATAACTGCAAGTCAGTCTGCTGTTAGCTACGCTAGGAACGATAACCACTGCCCACTTCACCACTCGTACACTGCAGCAAACAGCCTGTATGTTAACAATAGGTTTAAGAGCTTGTGCGACGATATTGGACAGTCTAGTGTTTATAACAGCTTGTGCGACGACATTGGCCAGTTTATCATTGAAATCTGTACATATTGGCTGCTTTCAGGGAAAACTAGGCTTAATGCTGCATTAAAAGTCCGTCATGTGGGCAAAATTGTTGGCCAATAATTTAAGAAAAAAAAAGATAAAGTATTAGATACACACACAACTACATGAACATGCTGATTATAGGCTTATTATTCTTTTGTTACGCAACCAAAATTCTAAAGATGCTTTCCAGTGCAGAAACAAATTGTGAAAAACGAGACATATTGTTGTTATTTTGTCTAAGTTATCTCTATCACATAAATATGAGGATAAACAATGCACACACATCTCTACCTGTGCTTTAAGACACACTCTTTATAAATTTGGGGTTGTGTTAATTTCAAACTTGCGATATAAAAAAGCTATAACATAATTTTGAAAACTGTGTTGCGTCTAAGATTATGCAATAGCGAACAACTTGAGTGCCTT
Source organism: Dreissena polymorpha (assembly GCF_020536995.1). NCBI lineage: Eukaryota > Metazoa > Mollusca > Bivalvia > Myida > Dreissenidae > Dreissena > Dreissena polymorpha. Next base: position 60,395,780 of record NC_068369.1, on the reverse strand, counting down.
CAGCGCTTTGATTAAAATAAACCCAAGACCTTCAATGCTCCTCGTTTCTACCAAGTCCCTTAAATGGCATACGTAAAGATTCCCAAAATATGATGAATAACAACTGTTTTAGGAAACTGGTATAGTAGATATTGCACACCGGGTAAAGTGGTTTTAACCGAAGCCGAATGTATAACCATGAATCAAAGTACTGACGTGTATTTTCTGTACCACTTATCTTAAAAAACTGTCTGTTACAGTAAAACGTTTGTGGGTTATAACATTACGTTTCAGCATATACATTTAAAACTTGACATGCTCTTTAATTACACCATGCTCTTTAATTGCACATGTATATCATACCAAACTTGATAGTTCGTTGTTTCCTTTCCTAAGTTAATGATGCTATGTGTACGGACGTGATTTCACAATCCCATGTGCAGGAACATATACTTTTTCTCTTTTGATTATCGTTCTTTTTCTCTAATTCAATAAGCTTAGGCATGTTTGTTCGTTAAGTACGGCAATAATTTCATGACGATTCCCGATCGAAAGTGGGTATGAGCACATAGTCGTTAGAGCACTTGAATTCGTGAGTTCGCCCATGAACACATGGTAAGGTTAACTAAATCTCCGCGATATGACCTAATATGTGTTTAAAACAGCAAACAATATCCAACAAACGAATGAATTGTCAAACATAGTATGTGCACTGATGTGGCTCTGTAATTTATGTTTGAAAAGTTTATAAAATATGCAAAATGAGAAGGCACGATGAAGAGCGAGTATCACTATATGATTATTTTTTTAAATCAGAGTTTATTTACAGGTCCTACCGGCCTCTTCACGAGGTCTTTGAGGTCCGACCTGATCACTATATGATTTTTTTTTTAAATCAGAGTTTATTTTCAGGTCCTACCGGCCCCTTCATGAGGTCTTTATGGTCCGACCTGCCCTTGTGACCTTTCAGGGGAAAAAGATTAATTTTGAGCCAAAGTAGGTCAAATTTACCCCGGCTTCCCGGGTATTCGCCAAAGATATAATTTAGATCCAAATATACCAGTGCACGGTGGCCAATGAGACCTTAATGTGCACTGGTAGTTGACAATTCAAAGACAAATTCTTGTTTGTACGCAGCTCCACCAAAGGAGTGCAAGCAAGCAGCTCTGCCTTTATGGCCCCTCTCGCTGTCACCGGCCGTCGTCTTCATCCCCGAGACAGTTTCCCCAGTGCGTTGAGCGTACTGAGTACCGCTGCCCCGGGGTCCCTCTATGAGGCCACCCCCTCGAAGTTCCAGGCACGCTTCATTACCTCTCCAGGAAAGAAGCCTGTTCTGGTCCGCCCCGTATTTCCTCCACGCTGGTGGTCTTGCTGTCCCACTATCCCCGTCCCTCTACAGACGGGACCTCTGGCAAGTTCTGGGTCAGCGAGCTCTCGACGATAGACAGCGGGTGACAAGTCCGCTGCATCTTGGAGAAGACAGCAATCCCAGCAGTGCGGAAGACGTCCGGCTCGAGGGTGACGGAATCAGCTGGATTTGCTGAGCCATCCGCAGAAGATCAGGCCACCACAGTCGATCTTCAGCAGGCGGCTCCTGGCCTCGGTCGCGACGAGCACGCTCCAGCTGCTGACCGAGCACTATATGATAGGGCTATTATGCTGTTTATTTACCATAGTCGCTACAACGTTTACAATTTGCAGGATCGAAATAATTCGTTTTCTTTACACTCATGATCGCGTTGAAAGTTAATTAAACACGTTTTAATTCGCAATTTATTTACTGAATCACGACAAATGTCAAATACAATACAGAAAATGCATAGTTGTTTCAGTGATCTATAAACATATAATGGATTGAATATAACTGATTTAAAATTAACGTTTTCAAACTATTATTAAATCTTTTCCCAGAATATGCTGTCCTATTTATAGCTGAGCTTCCTATACCTTTATCAATGATAATCAGCGAGGTATGCCGATTAGAAAAATCGAGCTATCTCAATCGGACTGGCTCGGTCTTTTACATAGGTTGCCATTGTGAAGATTTTTTTCATGATATGATAACTTAGACGATGCTTCGCAGCATCGTCAAAAAGCATCAAGTGGACGAAAAACCCGGTCATGATGCAAGAGTTATCTGTCAGTTGATATTAGTGAACTGCCAGTAAAACATAAGGAAGAATCATTATTGGAAAATATCGTGATGGAAAATGTTTATGCCCCTTAAGGGATGCATATAGTAATTGCATCGGCCATACTTCCTTGCATCCTACAGTCCGTACCTCTTTTTCTCAGTCATTGTATCATGTTCGGAGCATTCCTCAGGCAGTATAGAAGGGTTTAAAATTGAAATTTCAAATAATATTAGAGGGCTTTAAAGGTGCCTTTTCACGTTTTGGTAAATTTACAAAATAAAAAAAAAATGTTTCAGATTCGCAAATTTTCGTTATAGTTATGATATTTGTGAGGAAACAAAAAAACTGAACATTTACCATGCTCTAAAATATCAATTACATGCATCTTTTGACGATTTTAAAACCTAAACATTATAAAGCGTTGCAACGCGAAACGATTGCATAATTTGGAAATTTCTGCTGTTTTCGTTATTTTTTGAAAATACGAGAATTGCTTTTCTTAAGTATAAAATACATCATCCATTATGTGAGCACGGATGGCAGAGTGGTCTATGTGGAAGATTTTTGCTCCAGGACTCCAGGGGCCAGATGTTCGAGCCCTGTTGAGGGTTACTTTTTATTTTTTTATTTTGTTCTTTATATTTTGGAGCTTTTTAGATCCAATGTTTACATTTATCAATATAAAGCATTTAATAACAAACTTCAATACATGTCAAAGTCTGTGAAAAGGCCCCTTTAAAGATTAGTACAAAAACCATAACTGTTTATTCGGGATGTGGCCAAATACATGGCCATTTAGCAAATTTAAATTAAAACTGTATAAATATATTAATATCATTTCGACGAAGTTCTGAGTAAAAACACTCAACTCTCTTATAAGTATTTTGGAGTAATTGTTCTTTTATTATTTTTCATCAGTCCGTTTCTTGAATGGAACATTCTGCAAATTCTGAGATTATTGATACGAACCTTTACGTAATTTCAGATTTGAGACAAGAGAAGAGTTATTGCCCTTCGTTTATTTTCGTGAATACTATATAATTATCCCCCGCCATAGGCGGATTGATATTGTTTTGGCGTTGTCCGTCTATCCGTCTCTCCGTCCGTCCGTCCGGCACTTTTGTGTCCGGAGTTATATCTTGGAAGTGCTTTGGGGGATTTTCTTGAAACTTGGTATGAGTATATATATGGATAAGAGGATGATGCACGCCAAATGGCATTGTACATCATCGGATAATAACAGAGTTATGGCCCGTTGTATCTTGAAAAAAATGCTTTTTTGTTAGTCCGAAGCCATATCTTGAAAGTGCTTTGATGGATTTCATTGAAACTTGGTATGAGTATATAAATGAATAAGATGATGATGCACGTTGGTGTTGTCCAGCCATCCAGAAAACTTTTGTGTCCAGTAGTATAATGGCGGGGGATATCAATTCAGCGAATTTGATTGTTCTATTTGAATTAATGATATTCCGATGAAACTTCATAAATCAACACTCAGCATCGATAAAAATAAAACTCAAAACAGCGAAATCTTTCTAAACAAAACCATGCATATGTTTAACATTTGATTTACTTGAAACTTAAACTTTTCTACAAAAGCGTAAGTAAACATCAGTAAAAAAAAACACATTGACACTGAATTTGATGTAAATTGCCTTCAGCTAGAACTTAAAAATAATTTACCGCAAAAAAATAAAGCACAAAACAAACATAAAAGTATCATCTGCTACATGTAACTTTATTGTTGACAATACTTCCACAATCTGAGCATTTTGTACATATTTTGCCCCCACAGCATAAATCTCTCTTCAGTATTACATATTTAGTACACTTTGATAATTTTTTATTAGCCAAGGATAAAATACTAGTATGGAAGAGATTAAAATAAAACTTCATGTATTGATTCAGATGATTGAGACGAGAACAGTGTACAAGAACCATAACTCTCTCAAGGATTTTGGGGTTATCGTTCTTTTCTCTTCAAGTACAGAACATAAGTGTTGTATTAATATAAATAAAACTTCGTATTATGATTAAGGGCTTTTTTAGAAGTGCTGGGAAAGAGTACTATAACGTTTTCTTCATAATTAAGAGTTATTGCCTTTTGTTATTTTTTCTTGTGCACCATATTATTCCATTAATATTGGAAATACTTATATGAAACTCAATCAAGAGGTACGTTGTCCGCTTTTAAATCACGCAAGGTTTCATGGTCTCATAAGCGGCCAAGGAAGCGAAAGAGTATGCTGGTATAACGCTGACCGTACATGGCATAAAACCAATGTTCGCATGACGCGGATAATATGCAGTTTAATGTTATTGTCAATCCTATCGATAGTATTCCGGGAGGCTTTTACAACTTATGGCTAAAAAGTATAATACTATTATAGTTATATACATTGCGGTGGTGTCATGAAAAATGTGCGGACGCGGTATACACTATTTATTTAGGAACTACCATTAAATGGACAGTGCTCTGTGAAAAAGGGGTTAAATGAATGTGCGTAAAGTTTCGTCCGAGATGAGCCTGTGCAGTCCGCACAGGCTAATCAGGGACGACACTTTCCGCCTAATCTGGATTTTTGCTTAGAAGAGACTTTCTTGAAACGAAAAATATCATAAAAGCGGAAAGTGTCGTCACTGATTAGCCTGTGCGGAATGCAAGGGCTAATCTGGGACGACACTTTACGCACATGCATTAAACCCCCTTTCACAGAGCATAGCCCATATGTTATTTCTCAGATGCCACTGCAGACGCCTGCCATTAAAGGCCCTGCATTCCACCACTCGTCGAAAAGCCGTCGCCTTATTATGATTACGGGCTCACTTTCAACTTTGCATCTATTTCAATCCTTTATGCTTGAGTCATCAATTACACTACTCAGCTACACACAGTCGTATATTTTCCAAGGTCTGTGGAACGCCCTGTTTTATCAGCGTTATCAAAACTGACTGCACGGAGCCTTATCTGCCCGTGCAGACATCCCTGTCTCCTGGTAGGTTACAAAGTACTTTATTTCCGAGCCTTTTTAATGTTATAGCTTGGTAATTATATTTTGAGAATGGCGAAGTTTAAGAAATCGGGTATTGGGTTAGATTCTTACATAATTAAACGATTATCAATTTGACAAATAATTTATTTGATTTAAATATTATAAGAGTTAAATAAAAAAATAATATGTATACTTTATATTTATAACATTTTTTTTTTTAAATATCGATTTTCACTACTGAAGCAAAATGAAAAGTCTTATAATAGAAAACAACAGAATGGTCATGTGCATCCACCAAATGTTCCTTTAACTCGGAATGTTACGTAAGATAAGTACATTTAGTGATAAAACACTCATACGTTTTAGATTGTTAATGGATAACCTTGTCAAATGTGGGCGTAGAAACATTTTTAATTCATTTACCATATTTCGCAAACGTTTCTGAAACGCTAAACCAATCTCTTGGCAAGTATTTTCTTATACAGTTTAGTCGTAAAACAATGCGTAGATATTTTCCACGACATAAAATTGCATTCATTATAAATTCACTGAACATTTGTCCATTATCGTATAAAAAGGTATTGATAGACAAATATTAGTTTATATATGATGAGTTCAATGCAAGTCCCATTTTAATAACCATGTAATATGAACTAGATGCAAATAAATCTCTATGTATTCGTGCTTGTGTTCCAGGGAAGCCACAATTAAGCGCATCATCGCTTCCGGTCTGAGCGCCGCCACTTGGCTGCTCTTCCTGTTCGGCGTGTTCCTTCCGTTTTGGAGCGTCTACACGTACACATCTGTTGGCGTCTCCACCGGCTACTACGGCGGCCTCTGGAACTACTGCGAGCGCTCCTCTACCATCGGCACCCGCTGCACAACCTTCGCCGAGGCTGACCTGGCGCGTAAGTCCATTACGCCGTGATTTGATGCACGTGCGTTAAGAGTTCTTTCAGGATTTGCATTTGCAGTCCAAGCACGCTGGTTAAAGGCTGAATTCTATACCTCAAGTGTTTTGTGATTAGAAAGGGTCTGTTTTGAACAATGATGCGGAATGTGGTCAGAACAGGCCTATCCTGGACAACACTTTACGCGCGTACATTCAAATCTAAATACATGTAGAAGCTCAAGCGCCCCTTGAGCATTTACTGCTGGATCAAGAGCCCTTACCGTCGTTGCGAAGTAAAAGTTATGAAAAATCTCTTTCCTTCGTAATGAGTTTGTTACCGTTTTTTTCCCCCCGAAGATTAATGTTTTTGAGTATAGAATAATCAGTCTTCGAGAAACATATGACATATACTTCTATGAGTACATGTATTATCATAATCATTTAAAAGTCTGGTGTGATACAATTTGCAGTTAAAATCTTGGTTATTTCAAATACTCTTTCCTTCCAAGTGTTTATCCTCGAATGCTTAAAATCTTCAAACGTAAGACTCCGCCTATAAAAGGGCTCTTATAATGGGCCAATCGCCGCAATATCCTAGTTATTACTGCACCAGCTGCTTTATGTTAGTTACGTAGTTAATAATTGGCTGATATAAAGGAAGTCGTTAGAAAATGTCGCGTTATAATTTCCTCAGTTGCGAAAATAAGGAACTGGATAACGCATACATATCGAGAATATCGAGATATCCGATGTCGAGATAACGAGAGTGGACTGTAATTATACATGGAGCCATTCATTGTAATTCATTTTCTTCTTTTGATTAGATTCATTAATTATACAATACACAATGCATGTAAATATATTTCTTCTGGAACTGGCGTACATAATCCAAGAAATACCATTCCAGTTAATGTGTATTAATCGCACATAGAATTTGTATTTTCATTAAATAGAAACATAAAAGTCTTTGCTAAGTAAAGAAACACATGCTTATTTTTGCTTATGTAACATACAAAACATGATGTTATTTAAATAAATGTTATTTTTTGTATCAGTCCTGAGTTTCCCCAACGTGTTTAACGTTACAGTTTATCAAGATTTCACAAAGGACATATTATGAACTAGCTGAAAATGCTATGTGAATATCATTCCTAAGATTCCCGCTTGGGGAAAACAGGCCTTAATGCAGTGCGTAAAGTATCGTCCCAATTTAACATGCGCTGTCCGCACAGGCTTCACTAGTACACCACTTTCCGCAAAGACTGTAAATTTCGTTTAAAAGGGACATCCTTTCAACGAAAAAAAAATCCAAAACGTGCGTAAAGTGACGTCACTTATTACCCTCATCTTGGAGGATACTTTACGCACATGCAGTCCGATGTTCGCCGAGGACGGCCCTAAGGTAATGCATGTCATGCAAGGAAGACCATGCGCTGTAATAGAGTTGCAGATTGATATGCTCAAAACCCAATCCGATGTAATGAGTTTATGATTCGTCTTGCTTGCAGAATTAATTAACATATAATGGAGAAATCTCTTCCGTGCCAGTGAATGAATAGAAAACACGACCGTCTGGTGTATGCTACGCAATGAAATGCATTCTACCCTATCATTGTTGGAATTAACTTTTTTGAACTTATTTTCTTTTAAATTCCTGATCAATTATACTCAAATAAATTTACTAAATCATTTAAATCTCAACCGTGCCATGGTACTGCATACGCAAAGTAATATATACGTGCTAGCGTCTATACCTTTCCGACGCCTAATAAAATTCTCGCTTAATTTTTTCTTTGAGACAAGAATTTCCACGTGCATACACTCATTGGTGCCATGTTTATATGAAGTCCTGCGTCAATGTACACAGATTGTGTAATTCAAAGCACATGCAGTGAAGTGTGCTGGTTAATATCTCCGTAATTGTTTGCTGCATTCCACTCAAGGACATGTGCACGGCAGTAGTAAAACATGCAATCCTTTATTGTTGTTCATGCATGTATGCACTAATTTGCCACTTATTAATAGTGTTTGTTACTTTTCTTTGCGCACCAATAAATGCAAGCATTTGATCAATCTTGTTCGACACCATGTTAAACCATTGGTGTAGGCATACTAAGATAATCCATGCAGTGTCTTTAAACGCCCCATGCTTTCTGATAATGAAACTAACAATTAACCGTTTTAAACTGGGAAGCGGACAACGACAACGAGCGAGGCTTGGTATTGTAATGCGCATGGGGTGGGGTGGGGGGTTAGAGGGTTAGGGTTAGGGGTCCGCTTCCCAAACTACAATATCTTTTCGGATGAAAGATGTAACAATACACGTCAATTTATGCAGGGTGCTGAAACACAGTGTTTCACACAACAATCAGCAATCCACTCAAGTGTCTGCTAAAATGTCATCTATTAAAAGCCTGCTGCTGGTTCTTACATTTCACATGTCTGAGCGGGTTGAATGCTTTGGAAAGCCCCGATAGTTACTATATAATTCTATGCATTTAAGCGGGAGTCACCAATGCTTTACGTAGAAAACATGCATAATTGTCATAACAACGATCCATTCTTTTAAGAGTGTCTTGGGGAGGCACATTGTTATCTCTTGCTGAATTGAGCTCATTGAAAAGTAACGGGAAAATCGGGATTAATGCATGTGCTTAAGGTATCGTCACAGAAGAGCCCGTGCAGTCTGCACAGAAACGACGTACACTTTTCGAGACTTAATGGACTTTTTTTGTTTGAAGAAAGTCTCTTTTGAGTGTTTTAATTAAAATCCAGTCTAGGCGGAAATTGGTGCCCTAGATCAACCTGTACCGAACTGCACACACTCATCTATAACGATACTTACGCACATGATTTAACCCGGTTTTCACAAAGACTGGCTCTGATATAATAAAATAACTATATAATTATATGTAAATTTCGTTATTATAATGAAAGTGACACCATAATACTCACAGTCACGTCCTATGTTTTGTTGCAAAATGGTTTTGATGCAGCCAGGGACGCGAATCTTGCATGAAATAAACACTTAATTTGACGTGCTTCTTTGCGTCACCGCCTTTGAATCATACTTAGACGTGTCCTTTCATGTAATTTTATTGCATTACTTTCTGGTTCATTGTAATTGACCACAATTGTTACAATTTATTCGTTTGACTGTTTTCAAGGATTTTCGTTTGTTTCCAATTTCTTTACGACTGGTTTATTATCTTCCACTTCTCTTCATTTGAGACTGGTATCGTCTCACACATTTATCCGTTCTGTATATCCATGTTGTATTCCATCTCAGAGCGGCTTCTTATCCATAATTTTACCCAATTTCAGACTGGTTCCTTCTCAACATATCCTTCGATTTCAGACTAATGTATCACCCCTTATGTCCCTTAATTTCAGACTGGTTCCGGGCGGCGAGGGGCCTCGAGCTGCTTGCGTTCCTTGGGTCCCTGGGGCTGGTCGCCCTCGTGGTGGCATTCATGTTCTTCCTCAGAGAGGTCAAGTACGCCTTCATTCAGTGGATTATCGTCGGGCTCTGCTTCGGAATCGGTAAGGCAATGTTTATCTTCCTCCTGTCATGGGTATACCAAATGAGAAGCGCTCTGTGATTAGCCTGTACAGTCCACAAGCTATCAGGGAAGTCACTTCCTGCCTCACCGTGAATAAGAGACTTCCTTTCAACGAAATATAAAAGCGGAACGTGTTGTCCCTGATTGTCATGTTCGGACTTTACAGGCTAATCTGGGATGACATTTTACGCACATGTTTTTTAAGCCCCGTTTCCAAAAGCGTATGCCCCATTTCCCCAAATGTAGTTGTGAATGCAAACGTGAATGCAACCGGAGAACAGTATAGATGTTAAAACATAATCGTATATTTCAACGTGTACGTACGAACTGTTAAACTATTTAAGTTACTACTCGAAAGGATGCTGACAGTCACACGAAGGAATTGTAAGCGGAAGTTGGATCGACTCAATATCAATGTTTCCTTAGTTTTGACATTTTGAAAAGCCGCACCTGTCTCTTATTGCATACACCGGTGGATGGAGTAAACTAGATTCCAAAGGATGAGCCAGTAACATCTTTCACAGCTTCCATGACAGAACGTGTCAGCTTTCGACAAGAAAACAAATTACATCTGCTAAAGTTGTTATCATTTAATGCTCGGCCTTGACAAGAAACATATTGTACCGGAATGCGTGATCCTACAGCCCTAAGCGAGTTTCACTGACGCATCTCTTCTAGGGATGCATCTTTCTGTCAGACTCCTGTTTCTAAACTTATATACGTATATCGCATACATGTTGCCTTCACACAATCTCTAATTGAACAATGGCAACAATGGGCTTCAATGAGTTTTATTAAATATATTTTTTTTAATTTTTCAATAAATACACAATTAAATCGATAATATATACGACTTAGAGCACAATCACTCACTATAATGTTTTTTGTTCGTAAACATATTCCAGTGTTTGCAGATTTGATGATACGTGTGCGTTAACTAATCATCTGGGCTGAACATACACGCTGGAAAACGATCTGTTCCCTAGGTCACCCGAAGTTGCACGCTGTCGTCATTTCATGCATGCTTATCACCTGTTGTGGTATCACATGGGGGTCATATACATTTCTCTTTGTTTGTCCATTCTTACATCATTAATTGTTCATTTCAGCCATATGTTCGCTGACGGGGATGATCGTGTATGGTGCATGTGAGGCGGACTCCAGCCGCCTCAGTAGTGCGTTTGGACTCACTGTCTGCGCCTTCCTGGGCGCATGTGCGGCCGGCGCCATTTTTCTGTGGGACAAAATCGATCAGAAAAATGAACCTGATCCCGCGACAATGAGTTTTAGGGGGTTGTCCGCGATCCCCAGCTCTCACGGCAACCGAGATAACGGAAGTCGCCTATCGCGCGTGCGTAGTACTCGGTCCATGGGGCAGAGCCAAATAAGTCACGTGCCCTCGACCAGTACGAAGATAGGCGCCAGCCATTTGGCCACTGTTCACCAACCTTCGCCTCCCAAAGAAGTGGAAGTGAAAGTATAAACGGAGTTTTGCATTGTTTGAACATTTCTTCTTTGATACATATATCCAGTTTAATTTAAATACGTGAGTGTAAATGTTACATTGTGATAAAATTATTTTGTTACGTGATATTTTTAGTATATATACCGTGTGAGACGATACATGACAAGTGTGAGTTTTGATTTATCTCCTGTGTATTTTTATTGAATGCTTAAGTTTGTTGATTCTGCGATGAAATGACTGCATGTTTTATTTGTGTTAAATATGTAAAACACATCAACGGATTGTAATTCAGACCAATCCGCAATCTCAAAATTACACTGATACTCCTTATTCTTGTTTTACATTAGACGTACAACCATTTAACAACTTGCGCAACTTTTAAACAGATCGTGATTCGATACATGTAATAAGTTTTATTGTATAATTACTATTGTTGGAAAAATATCAAGCCATTGACATGTGTTTTACAGAAGTGTTATCTGTAAGCATTGTATACATTTTACATTTATTTATTTTTCATACAGTGTTATACAGTAAACAAAATTACAGAGCAAGCGCAGTTATACACTTATATGATGTAAATTTTACAGAGCAAACGCAGTTATACACGCATATGATGTAAACTTTACAGAGCAGTTATACACGCATCGAATGTTCAATATATGCTAAGCGCTGGTAAAGGACACGAACATCTTGCCATGCAACTTTGCATTCAACCACAAGCAAAAACAAATTCAAACTACAGCACATGTCAATGAAAATATGAAAAAGCACGCAAACATGGAATAAGAAATACAACGGGCAATTGATTTACCGTTTTTTTCTAAACAGTCAAATCATAAAAATGTCACGGTGGTTGAATGCGTTATTTATAGCCTCGACATCCTTCAGTGATACTTTGGTTTTCGGGAAGAAAATTTCAATAAAGGAATACTCTTGGTATGCATTCGATTGAGAGGCGAATAGTTTAGTGTTATACATTTTTACACAGCGAAATTTCCGAGGTTCGATTCACAACATTTTAACTATTTTATTTAAACGTTAATGTATTACTTTGTTGTATTTTCGTGAAAGTTTAATATCTTTTACATTTAAATACATGTTGTGTCGTTGTTTTCTTCTGCTTTTCTCTATTCTTATATTTGACAATTTTCACAAATATCTAACAGACAATTTATTTAAACAAATGCACCATTTCTTTTCATTAATTAACGTCTCTTGTATCTGTTGCAGTAAAGCAGCTTTCCACAAAATTAATCATGTGGTAGAATACACGTTCGTTTCTATTACTTAATAAATTAAAAACAACAACAATGTTTTAAATAAAAAACAACAATACACTAATCGGAACCGGTATTCGAACCAATTCCATTCGAACCAACAGACGAAACAGTAAACAAGTAATGTTACTTGTAAAAAAGCGACTATCAATCCCCGTGACCACGGCGGTAAACCTCGACTTGTACAACTTTAAAAAAACATTCAACCACAATAAAATAAATTACTTTGGAAGTTGAAAAAGAACAAACGCGCTTTAAATATACTCGAAACTTAAGTCACGTGATTGAATCTCGTTATCTGGTTGATGTTTGTGATTGGAGGCGACTAGCATTAGGCTTAACCCACATTACAGAAATTCCTTTAAGCAACCAGCGTAGACCCAGATGAGACGCCGCATCATGTGGCGTCTCATTTGGTTCTACGCTGTTTGCCAAGGCCTTTTTTCTAGACGCCAGGCATACATGGGTTAACAAAGTTTTTTTTTGTTCCCTCTTATCCGACTGCCACCATTGTTTCGTGCCGACTCCAAAGCTTTTATGTTTGGTAGACAATATCGAGTTTTCGATCAAGTTGTTACATTCTCTTATACTCACTAAGTGAACGTTAGCATGTAAAGAAAGAATTGTTGCAAAGAGAATGGAAGATTTATTTGATTTGACATCCTTATCAAAGTAGAAAATAAGTCATACAATGTTTTAAACACAAAAATGATCATGCGATGAAACAAATATTTCACAGTGGGTTTTCATTTGAAAATGGATATCTAGGTACAAAAAGTGCTGTTCATCACTACACCTAATTCAAAACAATGGTATCGTTTGCATGTTTATAAAGGATACTTCATTATTATAACCATACATTTACAGTAGTGATACGATGTTGCCCGAAACAAAAAATGGAGCAAATTTCGATATAGATAACTTACTTTATATGTTTTTTAATAGAATCTCAAAGCAAACATAACAAAACTTGTGCTACTCCTAGAAACACGTCTGGGGTTAATAATGTGGATAATTCATTTTTTTAAGATCGATCAATTATTTAGAAACGAAAAAATATTTTCATGTATTGAAACTAGAAAATTTCACACACAATTAAACTACAAAAATGGATACACGTACATAACAAAGACATTGTATACTGTGCTGTATCATAATTTTTAACATGACCTACGCTCCAGGAGTGAAATAACGTAATGCTCAATTGTGTTTATTAAACGGGTGTTATAACACTAGTTATATAATTGTGAAATGACGTCATTTTTGAGACGAAATGACGTCATTATTCAAGCGAATTTCTTCCGTTAAACTCCTTTACAATTTGAATAAACGGTGAAAAGAGCATAAAATAAAAAGAAAATTTGTTGGTCATGTTATAAACAGAATCTTAGATTCGTGTTCATCTTGTATTCAATACGAAACGACCCCTCATGGAAGATCCTATATATTTATGAAACGACTGTGTCCATAAGGTCACCGGTATAGGAAAGAAAACACATATTAACAGTAATTTTGCGAATTTCTGCACAGTTTCACGAATTCTCAAAGAACCTTCACTTATTTTTTTTCCACACCATGTGGGTTTTTCCAATTTATATTCACTTTTGAGTTTTAATACGTAAATAGCTCAGAAATGACACCCACTCTTTACAAATTATAAAATAAAAGTGGCTTCAATATAGCACAAGTGTTTGCTCACTACCGTCAGGATGAGAAACTATAAAGTGCTTTCCCATATCTAGTGATGTTAAGGTGCACGTCACTATGTTGGCTCACCAGTTGCATTAAACGGTAGCATTTGACCCACTAGAAGACTGTCCAATCTCACGTGGCATATATACGAGATATACAGAACCCACATTATCATCCATACATTAGGGAAACATCTTGGTGTTGCTAAGTGAATAGCACTTGCTTAATGGTATCTTACAAGTTTGAATACATATATTTATGAACAACGGCTGAGTAATTTCACGCTTCTATTGCACGTTCCTTTTTTATTTAAGTCCATTATTTAACCCGTTACATAACTTTAAGTAGTAACGGATTTGGCGTTGGTGCCAGTATCTAAATTTAAGCAAATTCTCCACTTACTTTCACTAGTATCAGAAGTTAAGGCACGTTTCCTACCAATCGTTGACTACATTATTCATAATAGTATACTTGTGCTTTGCTAAATATCGTACGCGGCATCTTTAAATGTGGCGGAATCCCTCGGCGGGGAGTTGCGAATCGGACTTTCACGCAGCTCAACCGCTCCTTCTGGTGCCGCCGCAGGCGCTGCACTTCCGTTTTCTGCAACTGCCGGAAGGTCCTTAGATTTCTGTGTTTTTCGCCTACAATTAAAACGACGCCGCTATAAGTGGAAGAAACATCAACATCAATCGAAACTATGTCATGAAGAAATGGTATAAACGCTTTTAATTCCGTTCGAGTGCATGTTTAATGCGAGTGTAGTTTTAATAACGTAAACTTTGGTTCACATCATTTTTAAGCGTCAGAGGCAAAACATAATATGCATATTATAAATGTCCAAAAATACAAAGAAATCTTAATTTCTCGCATGTTGCACTTTATCACAGTTTGTGCAAGAATAAACAAAGTATGTGTACATTTAAATCAATGATTAATCCTTGCTTTTCGATACACTACCCCCCCCCCCCCCCCCCCCGCAAGGGCACAAGGGCAGTTAAATATACTTCACTTATTCTTCGTTCATTTCTGTAAAGTAACGTACATGCAGTTTGAATCTGCGTTAGGTAAAAAAAGAATGTTTTGTCAATCTTCAATAGTATTTTGTCCGGGACTATGCAAAATCTATGTCGGCACGGCACTCAGTAAGAAACTAACTAACATCAGTGATGTGTATTAATAATAAGGAAATGCTTATAAATCTCTGGTCCTCAGAGTAGTTTGTGAGAGTTTAAGCTGATATCTGAAGTGAACTCACTCAAATAAAAACACAGGGTTTACAAATGTTCTCACGATAAATAAATAAGCTTATTTGATAATACAAAAAGGAAATGACTGAACGTTTTGAAGTATTGTTACATTTATTTCAATTAATAAAAAAGAACAAAAGGTTGCACAATATTTACTACACTTAATGCAGATTTTACAATTAATTAAACCCAGAGCGAGACGGAATACCTCCCCACATGGAACACACACTCATAGCTTTTATTTTGCTTTAAATGGGGATTTTTTTGCTGGATTTTTGCTAAGAAGAGAATTTCTTCACACGAAAAATATCATAAAAGCGGAAAGTGTTGTCCATGATAAGCCTGTGCAAACTACGCAGGCGAATCTGGGACGATACTTGCGCACATTCATTAAACCCCCTTTTCACAGAGCTGGGTCCATATGCTTGCGAAGCTGATCTTAATTCCATGACAGCACACTGATTCAAACCCTTGTACAATAGACTAAGCTGGCAGGGGCAAACATGCCATGCAAAGTCGGAACGGCCAAAATATGCTCTTACGCTGGAACAGGTTACGGGGGCTACAATATAATAGAGAAGTTCTTTGCTACCATTGACGTTATATAGCTACAATCAAAACGGTAACGTAAATATTATGTTCGGTTCTTTTGAAATTCATACCTAGCAAGCATGCTACGATTGTGAGCAATGTAGCCATATGCGTACGGTATTTAAACAATATATCTTTCACAGACTGCTACGAAAATGTTGTGTAACTAACAGACCACACGAACACGCAAATAATCTGATTGTTCAAAGTCACGATGCAAAGAATGCACACCACATTAAGGCAATGTAGTTATACAGGGGAATGCTATACAAAGACAATTGTTTTTTCTTTACAAAAATTGTTTGTATTCCGTTCTTTATTCTTTGAGGCAACTGGTATAAACACGCCCAATGTTTATGGAAATCTCGGTGAAACTCAAACTGAAGATAGTAGTTATGTGAATATAATTATGTTGTAAGGTAGCAATATATCAGAGCCATCAATCTGGGTTGAAATAAACATAACACCGGCAGGGATGGAGTGTGAGAGAATGTTAATGATCCAGAGAAATATAAATGTCAGGGCTACACGTAACTGATTCTTCTTTGCTGATTATTAATGCTAATTTACCTGAAAGCGCGTAATCCAACGAAAAACACACAAGTTAATGGCTATGACGATAACTGGTAAGAAGAAAAAAAATCCTTGTATTAATGGAAACATTATATTAATGTGCGAAATCATTATGATCTTAAATGTAGCTAAAGGTGGAATGCTGTATGTTCTTACATTAACCATGGTTTAGAGCATCAACATAATACAGAATTGTATATACTATACAAACTTCCAAATATACATTGAATTCACACAATTTAAATATATATGTGCATCTTAATTATAAAACGCATATCATTATTAAACGATGCTAGGAAAACAGAAGGTAAATGTTTACACACATAAATAATAATGACAATCTTTTTGAACCAGTTATGGAATTTGCTTGTTTCATTGTTTTCGCTTTTTTCATGGTTAAGCATTGGTCTTATTTAAGCATATTTCATATTATTGCACAATTCATTTTTAAATTGTGCCAAGTTTGATGCTGAAAAATTATAATTATTGTGGGAATGTTCCAAGCAAGACACTAAGCAACTGATCCAGGGGTCCCACAGACATCTAATATGGCCGCCGCTTATTCACTATTGCGATAGCATGCATTAGAGATGAAATGAGTGACATTCTCCATCTGAATTTAAACGATAATTTCGTAAATTAATTTGTTAATAAGGTTATAACGAAAATATTACATCTATTTTAATGATGTTAAGTAAGGTTTCGGATGAAATCCAAGGAAAACAATTTTTTTCGCTGTACATAATTTACATAGTTCAGCAATTTGATGAGACAAATATAGTTATCTTTATGTGAAATAACTCGGGTTATTATATTGTGTGATGTTTGTGGGAAAACCGGGCTTAATGCATGTGTATAAAGTATCGCCCCAGACTATCCTGAGCAGTCCGCAAAGGCAAATCTGCATGGCCGTTTTCCTCCTTGAGTAGAGTTCTGTTTAAAGAAAACTTTTTTCCAAGAAAGAATATCATACTATTGGAAAGAGTTTTTTCAGATTGTCCTTTGTAGACTGCATAGGCTTATCCTTGACGATACTTTACGATCATGCATTAAGCCCGGATTTCCAGGAGCGCGACTCAAGCTGCAGCGTTGTGTGACCAGTCAGTATCAAGCTAGTCAGCAGCTTTGTGTGACCAGTCAGTATCAAGCTAGTCAGCAGCGTTGTGTGGCCAGTCAGTATCAAGCTAGTCAGCAGCGTTGTGTGACCAGTCAGTATCAAGCTAGTCAGCAGCGTTGTGTGACCAGTCAGTATCAAGCTAGTCAACAGCTTTGTGTGACCAGTCAGTATCAAGCTAGTCAGCAGCGTTGTGTGACCAGTCAGTATCAAGCTAGTCAGCAGCGTTGTGTGACCAGTCAGTATCAAGCTAGTCAGCAGCTTTGTGTGACCAGTCAGTATCAAGCTAGTCAGCAGCTTTGTGTGACCAGTCAGTATCAAGCTAGTCAGCAGCTTTGTGTGACCAGTCAGTATCAAGCTAGCCAGCAGCGTTGTGTGACCAGTCAGTATCAAGCTAGTCAGCAGCGTTGTGTGACCAGTCAGTATCAAGCTAGTCAGAAGCTTTGTGTGACCAATCAGTATCAAGCTAGTCAGCAGGTTTGTGTGACCAGTCAGTATCAAGCTAGTCAGCAGCTTTGTGTGACCAGTCAGTATCAAGCTAGTCAGCAGCTTCGGAAGACTTGTCATCTTTATTATTCATGTTGTAATTTCTAGACACACGCTTTACCAACTTGATTTATTCTAACGCATGCAATTTAATGCATAGCGAGTAAAACCTAATTCAATTATAGAGAAAAATAACGTCGAAAACGCGTATAGATCTAGAAAATTGCTGGTATGTTCGTATCAGTCCGACTTTTAAATACTTAGTTTAATCCCGATATCAATCTACAATTTAAATATAGGTTCCGACATCCTGATGCACAGATAAACCAAAAAAAAACTCAAAAAGAATAGCTCTCAACAAATTGTACGATGTGTATCATCAAAATAACAGAACGTGAACGCCATATATAACAGGACGATATATAAACATGCAAATTCCTAATATACAATTATCTCATGCGTAATGAATCAACGTGAACTTTTCTGAATTTATATTTTATTAACATTTATATTCCCGAGGAATTTCACACTTTTGGAAAGAGAGCCGATTTGGGAGATAAGGGACGTTGATAAGACACTACCGCGTGCGAAGGTATTTCATATCTTACATACATCACACGGAACATGCATTGTATGTCTTCCACGTCCAGAAGTGTGCACTGTTGTCAACACGATGTAGAAATATGCCTTGGCAGTTATGGTCTTTTTAATGACGCATAGCGTAAACTATTTGTTCAACGGCTCACGCGATTATGTTGCCCGTTTAAATGATTCATTTGGCTTATACTCAAAGAGTACTTCGATTTTTAAATCGAATACAATACAGGGTGTGGTTTAAAATGTAATACTCAATCACGAATCATTAAAACACAAATTGATATTCGATACAGTAAAAGCAATATTTTTTAAAATTGAGCATGTCAAAACAAAATGCATATTCTGACATTAATCCAAATTCCTAAACACACAATATGCTATAAAGTTACAAACTTCATATGTGCCTACCTTCTATATAGATAAATTGCCACTATAATGGAAATAATTACTGCTACAACGAGAATACTGAACGCCACCCACAGAGACGACTCCAAACCTGAAGTGACAAGAAAATATGAACCTTTACTTTTTATTCTGTGCAGGATAGTTATTCAAGTAAGTTTTGAAATTATAACATGTTACAATGACGTATAAACCGGCAATGAAGACAGTCTGTTAAGACTTTTACAAGGTCAAAGTAAGAATTACTTTTCAAGATTTAAGGTATACTTCTTTCGTTATAAATCGATCTCAAAGCTATCATATCCATAATAAAAACACACGCCATTTATAAAGCCATGCATACATCTCAAGCAACGATAAGTCAATGCTCACCAAATTTATTTGACGATGATGACGAGTCAGCTAACACCGCTTCATTGGTTTCATTGGTCTCCTTATCTTCACCTTCCTCTTCACCATCATCGTCGAGTTTAACATCGGGACCATCGTCATATATTGCTGTTGAAGAGTACATGCCCCTTCCTGGTGTGGTCGTATCTAATGTCACGACAACATCTTCTCTCTCGATATCGGCTTCAGGAGACGTTGCTGCTTTTGAGGACTTGTCTACGTGAGTATTACTAATTGTAGACATTTCGACCGGACGCGGAGTGGCAGCAACAACGTTACTTTTTTTAGTAACTACATCAGGTTCCGAGTCAATATCAACAGCATCATAAATTATGGTAGATGGGTATACATTAACACCAGTAGTTGTATCGTCAACAAGGTCTGGATCAACTGTCATCGAAACTACTTCTGTTTCACTTTTAGTATGCACTATATGTGAAACAGCGATAATCGAATCAGTAGACGAAGAAGCTGGTGAAGAATCTAATGGAATCGTTAAAGCCTGTGTAGCAGTTTTATCTTCTGAAGAGGTTGACGACAAAGAAGATTGTATATCTACATTGTAAATTGACGTAATGCTGTCAACGGATTCGGACACTGTAGCTTCTGTTGTCGATTCAGTGACTGATTCTTTCGGGTCGTCGTAAATTGCAATTGGAAACTCATCTGTATCAATAACAGAGTTTGCAGCTGTTTCTTGTTCGTTGACTACGTCAGGTGTTGAAATTTCTGTAGGTTGTTCAGTTGATACTATTTCTGTAGCTAATTCAGATGGAATATTGTCTGTAGTTGGTTTCTTTACTTCTTTTTCTGTAGTTGATTCATGAGTTATTTGTGTTGAAGTTGACTCCGGAAATTCTTCTTCCTTTATTTCAGGTGTTGCTTGGTCTGTAGCTGATTCCAGTGCTAATGCAGTTGAAGCTGTTGTCGTTGTCACTGTACTAGTGGTTGCTATTGTAGTTGTGGTGGAGGGTGATGTGGTGGTAGTTGTTGTGGATGGTGAAGTAGTGGTGGATGCGGAAGTGGTGGTGGTTGTGGTGGATGGTGAAGTAGTGGTGGATGCGGAGGTGGTGGTGGTTGTGGTGGAGGGTGAAGTAGTGGTGGATGCGGAGGTGGTGGTGGTTGCTGTGGATGGTGAAGTAGCGGTGGATGCGGAAGTGGTGATGGTTACAGTTGTGGTTGTAGTAACGGGTGTAGTAATGGTGGTTGGAGTTGTGGTTGTGGTTGAGGGTGTTGAGGGGATGGTTGTCTGCTCTTGTTTCTTTGTTGTGGCCTGACTTTGTTGGAAGTCTTTAATAACGGCAGCCACTACGCTTTTGCCTGTCATCTTTATCACAATGAGTGCAGAAAAGGATTTGACAGCGTCTTCATCTGAATTTCAAGAAAACTTGTTTTTAATGGGTCGTGTGATAAATGTTATAGTTTTAAGGTAAAAATCAATACATAGGACAACTTTCAATTTACTACATGTATGTAAAAGTGTTTATTTTGTAGAAAGTATACTAAAGAACAAATCTAACTAGAGCTTTGTCAGAGACGTGACGAATACCCCCACATGACACAGAATATTTTGCATGTTATCTTCACAAAAATTAGCGGACACCATGCTTAATGTTTAAAACACACTAAGTAAAATGTGACCTGGTTTTTGACCCTGCATGGCCCATGTTCGAACTTGACCTTCACATCATCTAGATTCAACTTCTGACCAAGTGTGGTGAAGATCGAATGAAAACTACTTGAATTAGAGAGCAGACACCATGCTGAATGTTTAAGACGCACTTAGTGACCCCGTGAGCTAGTTTTTGACCCGGCAAGGCCAATGTTCGAACTTGGCCTAGACATCATCTAGATACAACTTCTGACCAAGTTTGGTGAAGATCGGATGAAAACTACTTGAATTAGAGAGCGGACACGGACCGATCGGCCGACAGACCGACAGACCGACCGACAGACAAGCTCACTCCTATATACCCCCCTAAACATCGTTTTGTGGGGGTTTAATTAATTCACAAATATTACCCCTTAGACAAGTGAACCTAAACTCCTTGTTGCAGTCGTCGTAATCATAGTCTATGTCGTCGTTGACCCGCTTGGCTCTGAGGCAATCCTTCGCAAAACCTGAAGGACAGCGAACCTTGCAATAAGACCCTTTATATATCAAACCTGAAGGACAGCGTATCTTGCAAATAGACCCTTGCATATCAAACCTGAAGGACAGCGTACATTGCAATTAGACCCTTGCATATCAAACTGAATTGGGTCAAAGTATACGTTGCATTGAAACAGCTTGACAGGTCGGCAGGTTTTGTCAATGCCTAAATTTGTGATAATAGTTTAATCTAAATTTTATATCGTTGTTAGTTCTCTTTTCTAAGCAGATTTTATCACCTATGTAAAAAAAAAAACTATTAGAAGTATGGCATTGAACACACTCTGGCCGACTTTGATATGAAGGTATCGAATTTAAAATACTAAAATTTCAGGTTTTTCCTGAAAGTCACCTTCGCTTAATACGACTGAGCAGGCCAAAATCGTGTGGTTAAAAAGGATAACGCATTAATTACATTATACAAATTAACATGTACTGCCATTTATTTTCACTTCGTCTTGATTAAATATGGCGAGTGTGACATGACATTCACAATAAATAAAGATCAAGCTTGTAAACAAATTGTCTCTTTTCAAAGCAGTGAGAAAGTCATAAAGAAATATTACCCTGATGTTTGTTCTATATTTCATTACTGAGCATTACATAAATGGTATTCACATGATAGCTCGCTTTCAATGGGTACCAATAAAAGAGCTAACTGAACGTTGCAAATCCGACTGACTGTAATACAGAAGACTCTTGTTAATGCAGTCAACTTTCATTCAGCGGAAAATCGCTATAAACTATAGAATATATTTCATCAAGAATGACAAGCCTATGGCTGACATATGTCAACGTGAATTCATACTGGTTTTTAAGAATATCAAACAAAGTTCAAAATTGCTGACACGATTTTTGGCACACATGCACCCAACCAAACCGATTAGGTGGGATTTTAAGCAACGTTTAATAGCGAATGACCAGAAAGTATACATACATTGTTCATAGTATAAACACTTTAAAAATATGTTATTAATACATGAATTTATTATGTTATGGCATCATTTGATATTATGGCGCGTTTTATGCAGACCTTTCAAGTTTCTTGTTGAAATATTATTTCCGCATGCAAATCTTCTAAATCGTATGAACCTTTTCTATGAATTCTTACGTTAAATGTTCAAATTTAACTAAATGAAATTATTGCATTGCTTAATAGTTAAAATATTGTTTAAAAAAACGAGCCAAAACAACAAATAGTAACGCACTGAAAACACAACAGTTGTCAGTTGGTCGCTTGTTTGAAAGGTAGTGAACAATTTAGAAGTAAAAATGCTTAAAGCAGCATCATTTACGAAAAACGAGTCAATGCATTATTGTATCATGTATATGTAAATGATAGATTTAAAATTTAAGTATGTCTGAATGTTTAAATCAATTATATCATTAAATTATTCGTAATACATTTAGAAATTGTGTTATCGAAATGATTTGTGAAATGTACGACGCGACTTTGACATAGCATTTCGTACAATAATTTGTTGAGGGTGTCATAGCTTGTTTTGTTGTCTGAGGACGCCCGAAATATTAAATAGTAATGCTTTTTTTAAATTTAATGTCATAACAAAGCTTGTATTTGTTAAATAGATATTCTTTTGCAACGACTTTCCTGTGATTGTCTAATGTAGTGTTTTGGAAAAGTGCCCGTAACAAAAAAAGGATTTTTTTAAATGCTAAAACGCATTAACCAGTCAAAATATTATGCAGGTTGTACTGTGTCCTCACCATCAGACGTAATCTGGCCCATCCTGTGCGGAAAGTCTACAGCTATCATATCCATGACGTCTCTCATCCCCGCGCCGTTCGACACATTCGCCAGAGCGCCACCTTGCGAGGCGCACAACGTCGCCGCGTTCTCTGTCAGGGCGGTCTGATCCGGTACAAAGAAAGAATTGTCTGCTAAGCCTTTAAGACAGAAAAAACAATTTTGTAAATTAGCAGGCGAATTAAATTAAGAAAATAACAGATATATTGAGAAGACAATTACAGTTGCTGAGGCATTATCAGATAGAGCTATACGGAAAATGAAAGCCTTCACCCGCATTCACCAATCCAGTCTGCGACTTACGAATAAAAAAGAGATGTAAAACAAACATAATAAACGTCAATCGGGTGAATAAGTTACAACTGAT
The DNA here is from genome assembly GCF_020536995.1 of Dreissena polymorpha. Classification (NCBI taxonomy): domain Eukaryota; kingdom Metazoa; phylum Mollusca; class Bivalvia; order Myida; family Dreissenidae; genus Dreissena; species Dreissena polymorpha. The sequence goes on along the minus strand of NC_068369.1, from coordinate 60,372,091 downwards.
AATTATTCACCAAGAAAATGTTCTACGTGACGATAAGTGAAGATAGAGATGGTAAGTGCCAAGTGTGACTAAACGTTTAAGAGAAAGCGGGGGGGGGGGGGGGGAAGAGGGAAAACACAATTAATTAAGTAGGGCATTGGAAAGAGATACAGCTGTTCAAACAAAAAAATGTTTGAGACATACTTCTAAAACAGTTACATGCGTTAAGAGGAAGGTCAATAATAGGAGATGGATATCGAAAACCCTCGTTCAAAGTTGAAAAATGTATTCATCGAATTTTATTATCGGAGCCAGATTTAAATTAAAACATTTTTGGGAGTATAAACGTTAGAGAATTGAATGTACGTACGCTGGCATACTATGGAGTTCTCCTTTTTGTCCGATTTAGCGAAGTCTACTTTGAGGGTCTTCACTCTTCCGGTCCCATCTGAAAATGGTAGCCAAATATAAAATCAAGATATTTATTGAGCTATACAACTCAATTATATTTATAACATAACGTAAACAACAACATGTTCTTGATGTTATATTGTTAGATAATATACAATAATTTAGCGCATTATGTAAAATTGCTGAGAGTATATACTTTGTGATGTATTACATTGGCGTTTATTGCCTCTAGTGTTGTCACGGATACTACAATGAAGATGGTACAGAGAAGCATGCAAACAATTATCGTTTCTTGCCAACATCATCTTATCGCGCATTTAATCTCCGAGAAAAAAACGTAATTGTCATGTGTTTCATGCATAACAATGTGAACAGTTTCGTTCACAGACACTATCGTCTGCTTAATTAGCCATTATCGCACGTACATTTAATATTCAGTTGCTCAGCCAGAGAAAATAAAAACGAACTTTTATGTATAACCGTTTGTTTTGCAAAACTTGACATGCACTTTACGAATTATTGCAAATTGCCTAGTATTGAACACGTATTCAATATTATTAGGACACATGAACACATCAAGTTTAATTGAAATTGTGCAACAAACGTTCGCAACTTAAATGTTTTCAGAAGACGGCATGCTAACGACGATCACAAAAATTACAATCAACGCATTTAAACCACGTGATCACAAAAACAGCATTATCTTGCATAGGTTAAGCAATGTGATCGTAAAAAGCATTATCTTGGGTAGGTTAAGCAAGGTGATCATACAAAACCAACAATGTCTTGGGTAGGCAAAGTAAGGTGATCGTAAAAACAAAATTATCTTGGGTAGGTTACGCATGGTGATCGTAAAAAAAACAAAACATTAACTTGGGTAGGTTAAGAAAGGTGATCGTAAAAATCAACATTATCTTGGGTAGATAAAGCAAGATGATCGTAAAAACCACATTATCTTGGGTAGGTAAAGCAATGTGATGGTAAAATCAACATTGTCTTGAGTAGATAAAGCAATGTTATCGTAAACAACAACACTATCATGGGTAGGTTAAGCAATGAGATCGTAATAAACAACACTTTCTTTGATAGATTTAGCAAGGCGATCTTCAAAACAACATTATCATGAGTAGGTTACGCAAGGTGGTCGTAAAAAACGACAACATTTTCTTGGGTAGGTTAAGCAAGGTGATCGTACAATACAACATTATCTGGGGAAGGTTCAGCAACGTGATCGTAAAATTTACCTTCACTTGGGTCCGTGACCGCACGCCATCCGTACAACCAGACGCTCTCGCCGTCGATGAGCATCTTCTGCAAGACTTTTTTTTGGAAGCTGCGGCCGGGAAACAGAAGGCTACCGGAACTCTGACACACATCGTTGGCGTCCTCCCATCGAGCTCTCGTCTGCTCGAACTTGAACGCTGAGGTCAAGATAGAGCGTTCAGAAGAAAGGTTTTCTTTTACAAGCATGTTTGATGGTATCACCTAATAGTTATGTTTTCGTGATTGTTAATATCGGCGAGAAATAAACATATACGAACAGTGCACAAACTATTAAACATGATTGCATTTGGACACAAGCGCACGCATGCTACCCCCTCCCCATACACACTAACGAGTTTGAAAAAAATCGAAAAATAGACCCATAGTTTATTGATCCCAATATGATGGGTCATAATTATATTCCAATGCATATCATGTTAAATACAACACTGTTAATAGCAATGATTGGATGGTGGTATACAAATTCATTTTTTCGCTTCTGGCATCATACGCAGAATGTCATTTACCCTTTTAATATATTACATTGTTTTCATATTCACATTTTGGAACGTTGCCAACAAAAGCAATCTTTAAATCAAACCAATTACTTAGACGATGCACCTGCAGGTATGTGCATGTCGTTCAGTAATGTATTACCGATGAATTGTAGATTATTTTCCACGAAGAAATTAAGCTATATGTAACCATGTTCTCTTGCCTAAAACAAACACCAGAACAATGTACTTGCAAGAGTCGATTGGAAATGCAAACTCACCATATTAGATGTCGGAATTGTATCTCAAATACTGTTACGTTAAAATGACATTGCCTTCACCTTAGGTGATCTTAATTATGCATAATATGTTAAGGTATCAATTAGTTTTTAATATAACGCCTTTTGCGCGTCGCAAATGTCTTTCGAAAACGCGTTCTTATAAAACCTGAATATAAGGCGAGAATTCTAGGAAATCCCGATGGGATCTGCTACTGTCATTATACCCGTAAGCACTTCTCACGCCTCCTCTAGCCCATAAATCTCGTAGTGATCACAAGTATTTTCCCGCTCGCCAGGAACTATCACACGACTCCCGCGTGGAGCGGGGAGTTTAACAGCATTAAAATTCGAAAATAGACTCATAATAGATTAATGTTGAATTAATGTAGACAAAGGCCGGCGTAAGTCAGTAGTTATGACTAACCGATTATTTTTTTTTACAGTATTCACAACTGCTGTGTTTGAATAAGCATATACAAGAGATTGTTTGCGGGATTGTCAAAGGTGGTTATTATGGTTTACACACACGTTAATTGTCAGCATCTTGCATATTTCCATACTATTCCATTAGTTGGCTGGTCTTCAAGATCTATACAGCATGCACGATTCTCAATATGCAAAAAGAATGACAACTAACAGAGTATTCTCTTGATACCACATATCGTCCTCTTCATGCGATATGCTTTACGTCACTACATATTCCAACAATTCTCTGATATTGTCTATTTCATCTATTGATACTTTCACCATGTACCGTGCGCCCTATTTAATATGCATTATGTCTTCACCCTAATGTTCTCATACAATGTGCCACACTTTATACTTTCACGTGTGTCGTATATGCTACTTTCTCTATGAAAGGTGTCGTATATCCTACATTCCTTATGCAATGTGCCGTACAATGACTCTCCCCTTATGCAAAGTGCTGCACGCCATACTTTCCTTCTGCAATGAGCCTAGTCTAAATAGTAACACGTTATACTAACCCCACAACGGCTACATTACAGACACAAAAACATATTATCTTTAAAACCTTATCCAAGCCACTGTGCATCAAAGACAATGTGCAGTTATGTAAACTCAACAAATTATTACACATAATAATCACCAATCAAACATGAAACAGCAGAAAAAATAAAATTATCGAAATTTCGATATTCATCAAATACAAATACAGTCCGTGAATTCATGCTTGACATTAATGATATTTCGCCGCGTGAGTAGATCTTCGTTATATTTTTAAGGATAATGGGAATGTCTCAGTTTGAATAATAGATAGTAACGATGTTTAGAACTAAAAAAGCGCAACATATCGACCCGGTGTTGAAGTTATCTCTGAACTATTATTTTGGCGATCATTCGAATCAAGAAAGCCTAAGAAATTATTCCAAATGAACAGATGCCCTTTGTATATTTGAATAGTGGTCCGATGTTTTGCATAAGAGGAAGACAGAGTGGATCATGAATGATATCGGTCCGACAGAGGGCCGAAATCTCGACACTTGCTGATACAATCAACATATAGTATAATTTAGGTTATGATAACGTATACAAGGCAATTTTAATGGGGATCCTATTAACATTAAAATATAATATATACATGTATTTATTAATTTTAAATCGTTATGTATAACGAAGGGTTAGTAAAATCGTATATTGGCCAGGATATCTCCCTCTGTTTAAAAAAACCCACAACAACGTCGTATTTTCCTTTTTCATTTGTCATATGAAGATGCTGTGTTAATGGGTCTTCGTGGATCTAAACCTGATGTAAGTGATCGTCCTACGTACGTAGTAACATCGTTTTAAAATGTTTGCTAAAACTTCGTGTGTGAAATTGCTTATCTTTCACTTTTTTATACATTTCCGAGACCATTTTATTTGTTGCATTGTGTGTTCTGTTTTTACCGGTTAAATTGTTATTCGTATTGATATTATATTTAAATTCATATTAGACTTTACTTAATTGATTTTTTATGTTAATTCGAGAGACAACAACAACCAAGACTTCGAACCAATTGCAGGAATCAATAGGACCAGGGCCGATATTTTATTTATAGTTTAAACCTATTTATTTTAGATTGCATAGAAAGCCTAAGGATTTTTTGACACGCTATCGAGTCCGTTTCCTGGGACTAGATCTAGTACTCTATTGGGGGAAATCTAAAGAACGCTCCCACAGTGGGGATCGAACCCATGACCTCCCGATCGCTAGGCGGACACCATATCCACGACACTTCTGCGACCTCTATTTTATTTTTAAAACACACACATTGTGTGCTTGTCCTTTCGTTCTGTTTGTTTTAACGTATTGAATGCGCTCATAAATTTTATATGCATGTATTTAATTATTTTAACTGCTAAAAATCTTGAGCTCAATAACAGCAGTAGAAGGCGTTTTCGAAATAGTATAATCTTCAGTGTACTATGTGCCTAATATAATACGCAGAATACAATTTGCCTTACACCATACCTGGTATAAAGTGTGCCTTAAATCATACGTGGTATATACGTGGTGCAAAATTGTTCACAAATCCTATTAAGGAGGCAGTGTACATAATGTATACTTATTATACAATATGCCTGATAGCGAATTAATTTCGCTCTATTCCATACACGTTACCTCTGTCTGTAAATATACCGTGCTTAAAACTTTATTTATTACGTTTCGGTAAACTCTTCTTGACGATTTATTTTTACGCAATGTTCTCTCGTTAATGCTATGCATTTTGTTATAGGCTCTTAATGCAATGTTCCCGATGTCCTACCATCAAAATGCGTCTCTGCAAGCTCCAAACTTTCGAATCGATCGTATTAAATTAACTGCTTTACTTCAGTGTATTTCTGTAGATTAAGTGTTCGATCTGCAATGAAATTACTTGTAATGTCTGTTTTAATGATTCATTTTCGACTTCGACTAAAGCCGTGCATTTTTTAAATTTCAAGCTAACATTCCTGTATTAGTTTTGAAGGATTAAGCGTGTCAAACTGCAATTAGATCCTGATGAATGTTGGGTTCGAGCGCTCATTAGTTTGTGGATACTTGAAACAACTGTCGATCACTGCGCGCGAAGGTTGAATTTAGGCTGACGGTATGACATGTTTAATTCCATCGGGATATAAACCGTCATTGGTGCAATGCCATGAACCAGCTGTGAAAGGTGAGGAACAAGTATTAAAAGGCAATCATTTCGGGATTCGACTGAATGATGTGCATGGGAAAGCAAGATTAACACTGAGGTACTCATTTGCCTTTTGCTCACCGTTAAGGAGTAAATAACATATTTGCGCTGTAACAAGCTGGTCTACATCAAGTGATACTTTCCTGAACGGGCAACAAGTATGGGCTACTTGTCCTGTTTGGCCACGACGACAACAACAATAACAATAACTATCACCGCCACAACCACCACGACGAACAACAACTACTACAATTTCTACAACAACAACAACTATTGCTGTTCTAATGCTAATAAGGACAATACTAATAAATACTATCATTACATTTGAAATAGTAATAATAATGATAACATTTAAAGCTTCTTATCCTAGCGCTCCTACTAACGAACATAACTACAGAATGAAATTAACCGGTAATACAGCTAAACAGTTCACTTTTTGTTTTCTTACAAATCAAAGGAAATTATAAATGTATACAAGTATACCATGCGTTTATCACTTACGTGCTGCATTTATTAAATCCATATTAATTGCCATCATAAGTCCAAGAATTCCAAATTTCCACATATTTTCCATTTTCTTATTCGTCAAAAGTAAAAAAAAATTGCGCTCGAAAATTAAAGATTAACGTAAACGATCCAAAATAAAAACACAAAGCGTTCAATGGTGTGAATGTGTCTTTTTTATTATTTATTTTCACCAGCTTAAAGTGCTTGAAACTATTACTTCCCACGAACTTCTTATCTCTGCAAAGAAATGATTCTATTTGTATTTCAATTAAACTTCACATCTTTGTTCCGATTAGAAGTTCCGCGCAGCAAGCGTCCCAAAGAAATGTCTCAGCGACATCTGTTTCTTGTAGACGCTTGGGATTAAAGAACTTTCCTTAGAACTTCTACTGGGATGCACGTTTCAAATTTATCTGAAACAGAGATTGTTTCCCTCCTTGAGAGCAAGAATAACGTTATTCGACGGCAAGGAAGCCTGCTGAAAGACATAAACAAGATCACGATCTTTCGTCAGGTCTAGTAAACGATTCTTAGGTAAATTCAAAATGTAAGAGCCTAATTTAGGAACATTATTTCGTTTGAAATGATACCTTTTCTAATTTATTTCATTTCTAGTATGCCAAATTATTTTGACACCTTGATGAATGGTACTACTTGCGGCGATTCCGTTTCTATTAAAGTGACTAACATCAAGGAATTTCAATAAACACATAAACACACTCGATTTAATTAAATTAATTGTAAGTGAAGACAAACACTGAATTATAAATAGTAACATTAAAAACCTGTTTAAAAGTCAATCGACTTTCTTGCATCGGTAGTGTGTCAGCTATGCAGTTAAGAAGCGTGATTCACGACGAATAGAAGTCAAGTATTTGATAATCATACAATGTTTTTATACAAATGTATAATGCAATGCTATCAATGCGCAGCAAATGAAAAACTAGTTACATGTGTATGAATGTCAAAATGTTCGTGAAATCGCAAACTCTTTACATTAATATCATTTATATGCATTTATAATCCCGAAATATTCAGAAAGAGCCGAGCCTAAAATTCATATGCAGCAGACAGCACGCATATAAAAAAGCTACGTCGACGACAGGAACTCTCGGCTCGACATTTAAATGTTAATGTTCATCTGCATATAAATGCTGTGCTTGTCGTTTGTTCTTTAGAACGTATTCCGTCAAAACGCTCAAAAGCAGCGTGCCTTACTGAAACACTTAAACTAAACACGATATATTGAGTAGCGTCCTAACATGCCGTACTGTTCTAAATTAAATATTTAGAGAGCAAAAACATGAGTTAGGTATGGGTTGAAACATAACTATGACGAAATGATACAAATATATAAATTTAGATATTTCGTAAACATACCTCAATTCCATTCAACTTAATGAACTTGTATAATAGAAGTCGATATTTAATTTTTTCTCAACGTGTCCATTTATTTATTTCAGTTAATGCACTTTACATACTTTATTCAACTTTATCATAAAATCTCATATAAACTTATTTACTTTCACGCGTTCTGTTCACAGTATTGATAAGTTCAAAATAAGGCTAAGTTCAAAAGGGCGGCTTCAAGAACTCCGGAAACTAATCACTAAAACTCGTCGACAAAGAGGAGCGTCATTACTAAATAGGGAAGTTCAAACGGTTATCAAAGAGAGCTCTTGTATTCATGTATATAAGTACAAATGAAACAAACTTGAAGGCGAAGTTTATAATAAATCGTTAACTGTTTTGTTTCTTGCAATGCTTTATGTTTAGGCTAACATTTTGACTTTTTTGACACGTTTCTTGCTTCAACTTAAGACCTTTTTCTGAACAGTTCATTTACGACAAACTAGTTTACAAGATAATTATTTTGAAACTCTGAAAAAAAGAATTAAAACATGTATCGTTATAATTTAAATTAACACGTGTCGCTGATTCAATTGCAAAACTTAACCCACTTTTGACATTCTAAATTAAAGTCACATTTGTTAATTGTATTTTTATTTGGAGAACTTTATTATAGGTTTTCCCGTAAAACAAATTATGAACAAATGTTTCCCTTATGATGATGATATTGCTGGTACAATAACTGACGCAATTTCTGCTATATTGTATGATTTAGTTCATGTTTAAATAAAATTTGGTATGTGTATTTTTATTTGAAAACTCGACGTTGTTTTCGACTTATTATAACTTAAACGTAGCTGAGACAGCCTATACTATTAGAATATAATGATATATTAAATACATATTATATTACTACCTGTACGTATGCTGCTGCTTCTGTTTTCAAAGTCAAATTGGTATACAAGTATCCACTCACCATCTATAATTAAAAATAATGGACATATAACCCATTTAAATCGACGTGCGTTATTAACCAATAAACATACATGTATGTCAAATAAGTTATATACGGCTCGAAGAGCATAAATCGTGCTAAATATGCTGGTATTGTCTACATTTAAATAAGTTTTCAGCGAATAAAAGGAGTTAATTTGCAAACACAATTTGCAATCGGAAATTGACAAATGTGAAAGTTACAGTATCTAGAATGTGTTTATGTTATACGATAAAAGTAATTGAACCCGCAAGTGTATTCAAGTGACTCTGTGATCGCTTGGATGCAAAAAACAGTTGAGGAGGAAGAACATTTTTAGAAGTGTCGACTTTAACAATGATTCATTCGACGTCTCAAATGCCATTCTCAAGTTGTTATTAAGGACTTCATATGCACACAAAGGGCGTAATCACGTGTTGCAATGGCCAAACACTGTTTAAAGGGGCCTGTTCACATTTTGGTAAATTGACATAATTAAAAAAGTTGTTTCATATTCGCAAAAGTTCGTTGCAGTTATGAAATGTGTGAGGAAACAGTTATACTGAACATTTACCATGCTGTTAAATAGCCATTATATGCATCTTTTGACGATTTAAAAACCTGAAAATTAAAAAAACATTTTAACGCGAAACGATTGAGTAATTTGGATAGTTCTGTTGTTGTCGTGTGTGAAACTACGAGGATTGCTTATGTAAAGTATAAAATACATCCTTCATTGAGTATTGATGGCCGAGTGGTCTAAGTGGTAGACTCTTACTTCAGGACTCCAGGGTTCAGTGGTTCGAGCCCTGTTTTTAAACTTTATGCTTGCATATTTATCAATATAAAACATTTAATGCCAAACTTCAATACATGCCAAAACCTGTGAAAAGGCCCCTTTAAGTATGACAAGTACTGCACTTGTCATGGTGTGGGAGCTGGTTTGAAAGTCTTCAACTTTTGACCTCTCCACCGACGGGAGTGTCATCAAGTGCCTATCACATTTCCAAAGTATGATTAAGTTTCTGTACGCGATCATTTCTGACATCATAACTTATCATTACTGAAAAACGATATCAATTGTAATGAATTGTTTTGATATCTACATACTTGTGTTAAACAACGAGTGGATACATTTTGCCTTAAATCTGAAAGTTTATTACACGAAACTATTCCAAATTTCAGACCTTGATAGGCCATTCTGTTACAAATTATTCAAAGGACATCACTTAAAATAAAATTGTTTCACTCTCTCTTATTAGCAAATGTGTTAAATTATTATTTTTAAGGCAGCTGTTGAGTTTTTATCATGCTCGCACAATCATCTTGATGTTTGAACTGATATGTGTATGAATGTATATCTGCTATAATTATATATTTATTTATTTTTGTGATTTGTATTCACTGAAAACTTGTTTAGACCAATATTTAGAATATTGATTGTTGCATTACATGTGTATTGTTGATATATTCAAACATGTTGTCTGAAATCGTAAGAAAATAATTCTAGAATGATATATTTAGAAACAATTATGTATTAATGTATTAATATAAGTATGTGTGGAACTCATTAGTTATTTTAATACTACATGTGTACGGTTTATGTAATGTAGTACTTGGGTGTTTCAGTTATTACCGTTTCCCCAAATGTCTGCAGTATTTTAAGTGTTAAACGATGTAAAAGAGGATCTTATCTATAATCTTTATTATTTAATAATTATTTTTTTCGTTAACATGTACCTTTCGCACAACGTTATTTTCGACTGACTTGTGTCAGTTCGGTACATGTAAAGAGAGGCTCGGCGGTAGGTAAAGAGAGAAGGAAAAAGGGAATAACGTGCACATTATTTATCAAACTGAACGTGTTATCTTTAAATTTGCTTTGTAATTAACGCTATCATGGCGAGCCCACGGCAGGGTCCCTAAGGATCCGCGTTCTGCACAAGATTCACAGTCTTGGTGAAACCGAGCTTCCGTTCATCTACGAAGCTAATGGAACATGTGATATGTTGAGTGCGGCAGCAATTAGGTACTCTAGTTTTAGTTCCACAGAATGAATGCTGATAATGTAAAAGCTTTTTACCATGCTTAGATATCTAACTGTAGTAACTGCGTCGGGAAAATATTACAATCCGTGATTATTACTTTTTTGTGTTGCTATTTATGTAGTGTTTTAAACTGCAGTAAACCTTGATAGAATGCATCATTTGTATGTGTGCGTGTGTGTGTGTGTGTGTTTTTTAAATTTACAAATGGACAATATTTTATGTTTTCTTTTCATATTAGTAAATCCGTTGTAAGAATAGCAAGTCATTTAATGAGAATAGCAGAATTGTGAGTGACTTTCGCTTGTTAGCATAATGAATGAATTTTTGATATTGCACTTGATTAAACAACTTTGTACTCAGTGCATCCATCCCTGATGTACCTAGTTGCTAAAATTGGCTTCCCTATATAGTCTTAAAGACCAATTATATAAAATAAACTTTATACACATTTAATTTGTTGTTCTTAGTGTCTTATAAGACAATACGCGCACAAAGAGAATTAACTGCCGTGAATACAAAAGCCGTATGGATTAACAGTTGCCTCGCGTTGAATTTGACCACGTAAAAAAAGAGAAGAATGTGTAACAAGTTAATTTAAAAGGCACAGTTATCTTATGGTTTGCAATTAAATTCAGTTACAGTTTTATAACTACAGTCGAGTTAAGTGCACTAGGCACCACCACATGGCGCACGCACTTGTAGAACATGTGAAAGTAAGTTGCAGACGGACAGCCAAACATTTCAAAGTCAACAGAAACATAGCACCATTTTAAAGATATTTAATTATAAACACACATTAAATACCGTCTGGCCAGGCAAAATGAGCATTGATCTACTTATTATGGTTTACATTTCTTGTATTGTAATCGTAACTAGATTGTAATAATGTGCTAATGTGTAGATATTTATTTTTAAGGTTTATTAAAATGTTTCTATAGTTGTGACAAGTTTATTGTACGTATTTTCAACACGCATTGATCGTCAACGCAAACATATCAATAAATACTAAAAAGATACCTGTACAGACCTAACGACGTATTAACGAAGTACAATTATTGTTTCTACGATCTCTCGTTATAAACTGTTCAAAAGTTTCAAATGTCAAAGCGAGGATGATTTATATTGCGATCAAGTTATTTGAGACACAATTATTTTCAAGAAAGAACATTTCTTTTTTTGATAAAACACATACCGGTTTTAATTAGTTATTAGCCATATGTGGTTTGTGCTTATAATGAGAATCGTTAAAACGTTAAAACATTGACACATGATAGTAAGAATAAGTTTTTTTATAACATTTTTCTACAGCCCTTGTAATTGACACTTACAGGCGATTTATTTTATTTCTATGTTGTGATTTTTTTGTACATGATGTTCTTGATTTTGCTTTCGTTTGAGTAGGTGAAGTTTTGTCTTAAAGAGATTTTAATGATCAGTCACCATAACATGCCAATACATCGTCTAAACATTGAATTGCTTACGACAACGTATTTATATAATATCTTGTAAAGCGTTGGTATGTGAAAATAAGTAACGATATGACCCTTAAACACAACATTCTTCACACAGCAAACTCCTGCGTTTAAGCTCGCATTCAAAAACCTCATAATAGCAACGTTAAAAAATAAATATGTGTATGTGTTTAAAACAATCTTAGATTTAATCATCTTTAGATAGCATTTTGAAGAAATCATTTAGTTATATGACACTATCATGGTATTAGTTTTGTACATCAAAACAAACTTGCCTTTAATCTTGAGATAAAATGATGCATACTATTTCCTACTCGTGGTTAGAATAATAGGTTTCGAATTATAATTATCAACCATGTTGTTAACATAAATAGCAAACAATAGATTAAGTCAAGACTAAAAGTTCATTACGTGTTCAAAATCCGTTAACAAGTTGAAGATACTCAAAAAAGCCGAAATCAGCTGCTCGATTTCTCATATTTTAAATAGAATGCAGACAATTTATATGATAAACACGTTCGAGACTATGATTCATTCATCTTTAATTAATTTACTTTAGAACAGAACAGAACAGACCATAATTGTATAACTCGTAAAATTTACAGTTTATAGTGTTAAACAAAACTGAGACAAGATACATAAATACACAATATAAAGAAGTGAAACTCCAGCTGCTGGGGCAGTATTGAATTTTCATTAAAAACAATTAGTTGGTCCTTTATTTAAGGCAAGTGACCGATTGCCCAAACAGTACAAAACAGCACAATACAGCACAATACAAACCAACATAAACACAAAATATGAATAAAGCTGGGGTCACCGCCTTGGAACGGTCAATGCAAAGCATTGGAGGTTTAAACCTGGTTATAGAGCGCTCAACCTCACACTTGGCCCAGCAATATTCATAATACATTTAAGTGTAAATAAAATTTAACGTCATAGCATTGTAACTCAAATTAAACAGTAATAAAAGGGAATTAAAACGCATTCAATTTAATTACTATTTAATTACTCAATTTCATTGAAGATACAAGAGTAACAGAATTACAACTTTTTGACGAACGATCAAATAAAACTATTAACAATTGTCAACTACATTCCTTCTTTATAGAAAAGATTTGAGAATGTAGAATCATAGAGTTAATATCTCAGATAATCATCGCGCAAATACAGGAAGAAGCAGCAATAATGGGTGTAAAAATTCCATATTACATAGCTTGGTTGTTTATGTGACTGCTAAACAAAAAATAATTAAATCAAACAAGAAACGCCTATCAGAGAGAAAATATAAATAAAATGGAACGTTATATATACAAGTATTAAAGTATCTAAATTTTTAGAATAAGATAGACACATGTGCTGAGGAATGAGTTTTTCCACTTTTAAACAAATCAATGTCAGAAAATTTCCAACAATGCCAAAGATCACAGTCAGTGTCAATGGGGTGCAGAAGCTGCTATCCAATCTTAAACCAGACAAGGCAGCAGGTCCAGACAACATCAAACCTCTTGTTCTAAAAGAATTAAGTTAAAAAATTTCTCCAATAATAACACTCTTTTTTCAATAATCCTTGGACATCGGAATTCTTCCGAAAGTATGGACATCTACAAATGTAATACCGCTGTTCAAGAAAGGGAGCAAAGAAGACCCAGCAAATTACAGACCTATTCCCTCACCTGTATTTTATCTAAATTCTTAGAACATAAAGTTGCTACTAATCTTTCAGCTCATTTCAATAAATATAACATACTTAATGACTTACAGCATGGATTCAGAGAAAAGCGTCTACAACTCATTGATGACCTGGCACGAAATATGACATCTGGAAAACAAACTGATCTAATATTGCTTGATTTTAGCAAAGCGTTCGACAAAGTTAACCATCTTAAACTGCTTTTCAAATTACAGGAACATGGTGTGGATAAAGATACTTTCTCATGGATCAAATCATTCCTTATAGGTCGCACTCAACCGGTTGCTCTAAATGGAGAACTATCATCAGAGGTACCAGTGACATCCGGGGTACCACAAGGGTCCGTGCTTGGTCCGCTACTTTTTCTTATCTATATAAACGACTTCTCTAAGTCTATTACCTCTCAAGTTCGCTTATTTGCAGATGACACTGCCGTATACCTAACAATCAACAATATTCATGACTGCCACACTCTACAAGAAGATCTAGATAAACTAATGAAATGGGACCATCTTTGGGACATGGAGTTCAACCCAAGTAAATGTCAAGTTTTAAACATAACCAGAAATAAATCGAAATTCTCTTTTAATTACAGGCTCGATGGACAAATATTAGAAACTGTTGACAATGCAAAATTCTTAGGCGTGTACATTTCAAAAGACCTTTCCTGGAACACCCATATAAGTAAAATTACAAATAACGCTAATAAATCTCTTGATTTTCTCCGCAGGAACATACAGACGAGAAATTCCAACATTCGCCAGCTCGCATACAAGACCATGGTTAGACTACAGGTTGAATATGCTTCTTCCGTATGGAGCCCTCATACATTACAAAATATACACAAATAAAAATGTACAGCGCCGAGCAGTCCGCTGGGTCAAACATAACTATTCCTCATATGACAGTGTCAGCTCCATGCAACAGGAACTTGGTTGGCAGACCCAACAAGATAGACGAAATAACACAGCATTAATAATGTTTTTCAAAATTGTTCAAGGTGTAGTTGCTGTACCCCTACCATCATATATCGAGCGACCCACCAGATTCACTCGTCACATGCATCCCCTCTCCTACAGACAGATCCATACTGCTGCAAATTATTATAAGTTTTCATTTTTCCAAGTGCTATTGTGAAGTGGAACAACCTCCCCGCCACTACAGTTTTACATCCTGATCTTGAAGGGTTTAAGCAGTCCCTGCCTCCCCCCTCTGCCCCTTGAACTCTGGGAGACATGTTTTTATCAGTTTTTAACCTTAAATCACCTCACCTTTTAATAAATCTAACATACGTTTAACATTGTCGTTTTTTCACTTTTAACACTTTTACCTGCACTGACTTCGCACCTGTCGATAATACCCGAAAGGGGAGTTAAACAGTATATATAGAAAGATGTTATTTGAGTACACTGGCGGGCTTCAGCATAGGCTTCATTGTGATTGTACTGGGCTTATAATTCATAGTACCTAAAACATTCACACAATAGAAAGCCAAAATGAATTCATCAACATTTAAGCTAAAACAAATCTTATGATATAATGAAGTGATCAGGTTTCAGGATGTCGATTTTGTGAGCAAGAAAGTCACGTTACAAGATCCATTCTTGCGAGATTCACAAAAAAGATGAGATTCAGCTTCTTTAGAAAGAGTAATCTTTACAAAACTGTAATCGGACAAACTTAACTCTGATTGATTGTAGATCGCAATGCCACGATATTGCATCGATGATGATTGGTCACATATCTGGTCTTCAACAAAGAATATGTGCTGGAAATCCGCGAGCAATTTTCGTTAATTGAGACATAAATAGTTTGAACGTGAATCTTCAATTAGCGAAACAAGATGCACTCGTCGTCACATTTTCTCGAAACAGTCGAAATTATTGCTGTATGTTTTTCTCTTCTTCTCTTCGTTGGAGAGAACTAAAGAGAGTTGCTGTTACGCGGAAATCTTTGACGGATTAAATATTATAAGTGGACTTTCGAGAGAATCAGCATATATGGACCAGTCAAATGATACGAACACAGATGCAAAAACGTAACTTGCAAAAGTTCAGGAATGCAATTTTCCAATGTTACTCTTCATCTGGAACGACATTCCAGAAAGCATTCATCGGGTTCAAAATTGTCTCCAGGACCCAAACATGAGTTTTAAGGATGCAGCATCTGAACATTGGAAATACGCATTGCTGGCAAATGGGAAATTGAATTTTTAAGATGAGCCAGAAGAAAGAGGCAAATGCCTGGAGAATTATCATGAGATGCCGAGCTTTCTGAAGTGGATGATGTTGTGCACGTTAGGATGATTTCAAGAGAAAATAAGCACTAGATTAATTCTCAGCAATGACATGAACGAAACATTCGCATTTTTAAAAGCAAAGATTTGAATACGCTTCGTTACACTTGCTTTAATTATTTTTTAATGATACTCTGAAGAATGCAAATTTTTGTTTAACGAAATTCAGATCTGTACAGTCTTACTTCCTACGAGTGGTGATGCTTTACCATTGAGACATTTGGAACTTTTTCATTTAATTGTATCGTATGATGATTATGTCTTTCTTTAATAGCGTATAGCTCTGCAAATTATTATATAAATTGCTATTATACAGTGTATTTTGGTCATAGTTTAATTATGTAATATTGAGTATTGACTACTGTGGTGATATTTTTAAAGGCATCGAATACGGTGCTTTAATATTTCAGTGTCACGGTAAGTGAATGGGAGAGCAAATTTTTCAACCTCGTAACCAAACGCCGAATACTGTCGTTATTCCTCTGATAAGAGCATAATAAATTGTTCTCTTTTGGTTAAGATTGGTCAGGTACAGCGCCTCGATTGCTCTTTTATTATTTGTTCATTTTTGTTTGTTTATTTTAATTAAAAATGTTCATGGTTTAGAATCCAGTCTGGCGATGTAACGTGTGTGAGTCTTGGTTGTGAATTTGTTTCTACGACTATTCCTACCAAACTTGATTCGAAATAGTGCCTACAAAAGATATTTCGTACTGGTAAACCATGAGGACCGGGTCCGATTGCGAAGGAAATGTTTGTGGATGTTGATTTACATCGAATAGACAAGCGAGATGCTGAAAGACAAATAATCAAACTTGATAAAACATGCAAAGAAAGGGAGATGACATTGTGAAGAACGCTTTATATGACAAACAAGCCGACTATTCTTTAGTAATATCGAGCTGAATTACCAAACATATCTTCAAAAACGTCATCGTTGAGCGAGCTACACGTTTGGTGGTAAATGAAGTACATTTTGCGCATATATCTTATTGTTTCAACAATTAGAATAGCCTGCTAAAATAAAAATAAAAGAATTTGATATTCAAAAAACGATTGCCACTAATTCCGAAAGTTAACATGATGACCTAAATAATAAGGACATCAACTGCATACACTTTCATAAGTTTAATTACTACTAAGAGCCTATTTCCACAATTCATCACGCCAGAACATGATTATCTGTAATATCGGCAAACAGGAAAGATCACACCGATACCGATTTCTTTTATGCACTTGTAGGATTTCTACTTACTTGCGAAAACTTGCGCCTTATGTTATTTGTATATATGTTATTAGAGCTACCTTTATGTTCTTCAAAAAAAACATTCAGTTTAGTATTTTCGATAGCAATATGCCCTATTTTTTAAATATCGTACATGCGTTTTACTGAATTTTTTTTTAACTATTACCATCTAAGTGATAATTGCTCATTTCTAAATATTATTCTTGTATATAAACTGTTGTGCGTTTGTTTGTTCACCGTCAACTATTCCCAGTATTCAACAATGAGTCAGTTAAAGCAATTTAATTGTTTGGTTCTTGTAATGAGTACGAATGTCAATAAAAGTAAAGTTGACAAACACACTTATACATACACGAGTATTTTAATGCAAAGATATGCGTCCAGTTTGAGCATTTTCATTAAAAAGGGAAAAGTATGCTAATTTATTTTTAAATCCAGTTATACAAAATAAAATATAAACTGCAAAAACCGGTCATCTAACTTGACAACCAACCAACAGTAGATTATCAATATGTCACACCACCACATACAATGTGGGAAAGGGTAAATCATAACAATACATAGAGCCAGTAACAGGCATTTTGTTTAAACCTATTTATGCTCGATTGCATTTTAAGTACTTACTACTTATTTGAAACGCTCTCGAGTCCGAGTATCATGCAATTTAGGCATGTCTATGGGTATCATTAATAGCGGTTTTCTATCATAAATGTCTTAGCTTAGCTTATTCTAATACACATAATGAATTTTATTTTCATTGCGATACAATACTTTACATGTTCACAAGGTAAAATCATGATAATTTGAAATTCAATATTAAAATAATTTAATAGCAAGGTAAAAATAATTAAATATATAAGAACTATGTTAACATGACTTGATAATGGAATAATGCACATAGGACAATTATATGTTTTTCGTGATTTGTTTTTACAATTCAATTCAATTCAATGTTTTATTAAAGTCTCATCCCCTTCATGTACATCAAAATTACGTAGCATTAAAAACACACATAAAAACATGAAAATGGCCATTCTATATAAGAATTATAAGAGACTATGAACTATGAAGAGTTAAATATTGCGTATTTTCCACATACTTATTCTCTATATTCATATTTACGTTAAAAGGTTAGGTTAAAAGTTAGGTTACCATTGCTTATCCATAGTTAAAAACTGACATAAGATAAATTGACGTAAAATACTGACACTGCGAAAAGAGGCACCAGCGCGTTAAATATAAAATTGTTTAAGATATCAATAATCACCTCTGACCAGGTTGGACATTAACTCATTAGCAATGGTTACCCAAGCTTAGATTAAAAACTAACAGACACTATTAACAAAGACCATAATTACATAGCTTACAATCTAAAACCATATCAGTTAAAAATTATAACTATGACAACCCCCCCCCCTGAACAGTGACTCCAGAATGATAGAGACATACTTAGCAGAACAGAATTCCAGTTCATACTTCTTCCCCAGGAATAAGTAACCCTACCCAGTTTCCCATAACAATCTGTGTGACTTAATATCGGATTGAGTCTCGTCATTCTGGGTGCGCACATTTAAGGAAGTTATTTTGCACTACCTAACATGTTACAATTGTGGATATAACCATGAAAAGGACAAAACACATGCACTCCAGAATAGGTCTCATTACAATTTTAAACCTATCTTGAGTAGATGTATTTTTTCCTTTTATAAAGAATAGAATAGCAGGTTTTGGCTGATAAGTACATAACATTCTCTGTAGTAAATATGTATTTCAATTTTTCACAATCTGACATGGCATGACTATCAGGATTTACACTTAAATTATCCATTAGCATTTTCTTTGCATCAACATACAACGGACAGTGAAAGAGTACATGTACAAGAACTTGGGATATTTGGTCACGAACCACGTTGAACAAACCAGGTTGTTTAAATTTTCATTGTATCATGTGTTTGGCACATTCCTTGGCACATAATAATTTAATACACTACACCTGAAAAGAATAGTCACATAGGTTCCATTAAAATACCATAATAGTCTGAATCAGGGAAAAGCATTGAAAGGCGACCATTTTTCTTTCTCTCTTTTGATCGATTGCACAATATGTATTTGAAATGCTGAAAGTTATCAAAGGAATAAAAAGTACATATTTCTAAAGAAAACAATGTTTGTCTACAACATAACAATTTTATAGATTTATATTTGAATACATTTACTAACATCAACATGGAAATGGATTATGTATGCCATATAATTTTATATTGGATAAGAAAACATGGGAACTACTTTTTAAGGGGTTTTCTTCAAATAGAATACAAGTTGCCTCTTCTTTATACATAATGCGTAGTTAAAGTCAATAACATAAGTCAGGTTTACAACAGCACATCTCACTAATCTCATATGAAAACACTTTAATTGATCATGAAATGACACAGCAATATAATTGTAATTTCGTGTAATATAAGTTTATTAGCATTACTTATTTTAGTAGTGAGAAATGTTACACTATAAAAAACTTGGTGCAATAAAAAACTAGTATACAATATTTTTTTTTACGTAGGTGCAAAATAACAAAATATTAAAGGCAACCCCTTATGTCTGTATTTTGTATCAGTCGCTTTGGATGTACTTGTATGATTTTAAATATTATCAATGTCAAGTTCATATATATATATATATATATATATATATATATATATATATATATATATGAATAGAAGCAGGCAAACAGCCTATCCACTGCTGTTCGACCTCGATCTATGAAAGTGACTTCAACGTTTGTTGATAACAACAATATGAACAAATCTTCCTGAAAATATACAAACAGGAGTGCTTGAATTTACTATATATATATAAATATATATATATATATATATATATATATATATATATATATATATATATATATCTATATATATATAAATATATATATATATATATATATATATATATATATATATATATATATATATATATATATATATATATATATATATATATGCTTTAAGAAACTAATATTTGCATGGTTCCTGTTATTATCATTTTATTGTGTGTTTGATACATTTTGACATCACCTTAGTAAACGAGTTTTAAAAGAATAACATAATGAACATGTCCAGAGTAACCTTAAAAAGTAGCTGACAAATAGCCAACAGCAGTCTTCGATTGAATTAAACAAGTGTTCTCAATATGAAGTACAGCTTGCCATCATACAAAACAAAGTTATTTCAGATATTATATCATTTGAATATACTCTACCCTATTTCCAGATGTTAGTGGAAGGACCTATTAGGATATATACTTTTTTAAACTAATTATATTCGTTATAGGTGAATATTTAAGGTGTTTTTATTGCACTCCTGTTGGTTTGTTTGTTTGTGTGTTTGTTTGTTTGCCCCAACTTTAACATTTGCAATAACTTTTGCAATATTGAAGATAGCAACTTGACATTAAGCATGCATGTGTATCTCATGGAGCTGCACAAGTTGAGTGGTGAAAGGTCAATGTCAAGATCCTTCAAGGTCAAATTAGACGAATTAGTATGGATTTCGACCAGTAAAATTGCGTGTAAAATGTTTGACTTAAAAGTGCCACATCCAGCACAAAATTGTTTGAAATTTAATATGATATAAGTGAGCAGTGTCAAGTCATTTACAAATTCTTAACAATATAAACAAGAAATATCTTTTAAAAAGATATACGGCGTTGATTGTGGTCAATGTTTATGAACGATCAAAAGTTTTCTCTATGAGATAAAAAGTAGCGGATGCCTTTTTTCTGCGCAGTTCTTAGCTACATCACAAGCAAATCAATTACGGGGTGTTGCGCCAGATTTCGTGGCTTATTTTGCTTTATGTGATATTATTACTCAGATATCTATATTTACAGAATAGAAAAACACATTAAACATGAAAATAAACGAGTGCATATAGGTCAGCCGGCAATACTCGAATCTTATTTAATTGCATAATTATAGTATAGTGAATTATTGTGCTCATGCTTAATAAACTGGTCTAAATGGATAAATATTTCTAATTAATTTTATCAAAATTGGTCCTTATCATGCAAATGTTGAAAACCCATTAAAAATCGATGATTGACATACCACAATAATATCGCCGAATATCTTTATTTAGTATCTTTCTGATCAAAACAGACTTCAAGTGAACAAAGTTTACGAGACGGCGTTTATATAAAGATTTCTGAAACTTACCGCAAACTGACCTTGATACCTTACGGATTGGAATGCGATGCATTAAAGTTAGGTAACAATTCTGCTGCTGAAACGACGGCTTGTTTACGCCAACTGTACACGACCAGGGCAACAGCTGTGCCTAAAATATTGATATATCGACAAAGCGACTAAATGAACTATTTACTCCATCAGACAAAAATAGCATAGATTCCAATTTTTTCCTTCAATGAAAAGATCGCAACCCCTTCTGCGAACTCCGGTGATGAACTGTATATAAACTCTGACTTTCACTCACTGGCCGCGAATTGACCCGAAACCTCGCGGGTTGAAATGTAATGCAAGTAAGTACTAAATATGAGAATATAGCCTTTAGTATAAACGCTTTTGCGCTGGTAATTCTCTGAAAATAAAAGGTGAACGCACAAACTGTATTTATGTCGAAAATTGATTGTAAAACTGTTCTATCTATTGAGCCTTTTCATTAGAGATAAAATTGTTTCATGCAGTAAAACAGTGTTACAAAGACGCGGATATGTTTCCAATGTTCTGGTGTTATACTCAAATCAGCCAATGGAATAAATGAAGTGTATTCATTCGTACCTAGCCGCGGGAAATTTTATTTGAATATTATTGGACACTTACAAAGGTCAAGTCAGGGTGAAAAGCTGGCTTAATACAGCTTACGCCGAAAAAACATTTCGAACGGGAATCGGCCAGTACACAAAATAATGCTGACTAAACTAACGAAACCGACACTTGTAGACTCATTGTTCCAATGTCCCGACGGAGGCAATGTGTGTTCCCTGCTATTTTCTGAGCGATTGCTTCTAGCTTTCAAACCATCGTCTTGGTTTACCTGCTTAATTTTTCGGACATTCCCAAATTTTCCGAACACATGAAAGTTCCGCGCAATTTGTAGTAACTGCTTGTTGTACGTTGTTCAATTGTCAATAAGTCCGACGGAAGATATGACAGTTAAGAGTGATTTATAAAAAGTGTTAGAGAGAAATTTGGTTCGCGACAATGAGAAATACCGTGATTTTCACGCGTGCTGTATCTGTATTCTTGAGTTGTAGTTTTTCGCGGAAAGAGAAAATTAATCATTATCATCTTTGTTTATATGAGATGATGTTTTCTTAGACCTCTTGCTATACAATGTTAAGCTTACATAATACAAAATATAATAAAACGGTTTAACAATCAAAGCGATATGTTTTATAGGAACATTCTCATTTTCAAGAAGAGAACATTACTTTTTTTTAAAGCTACATCTTTATTTATTTAAAGGCAGAATTATAAAGGCAATGTGTAGTTTTGACAAAATGAGAAAATACAGGACATTGTTATATGATAGCAAGAATAAGCTTTCATATTTTTTCCACCATAGTAATTGACATACAAAATATTACTTTAATTCTATGGTCTTGTTTTGACGATGATGTTGTTAACTTTGCATCTGTTTTAGTAGGCGAAGTAAAGTGTTTACTCGACGAGAGTTTGATCAATGTACACGACATGGCATTAATGAACCTATAAATTGCATGACTTACTACACCGTTTCCATATAAGGCATCTTTTAAAAGTTAGTTTGTAAATAAAACCAAACGATATAACCCTTAAAAGTTCACTGTAAGCCCATGCGTCTGAAATCAAATCTAACAAACTTCATAATAGAAAAGTTTGCCTAACATAAGATTAAACAACCTCCATTAAAATTCTGTTTAACTAGCTTAGACCATTAAGGGAAGTGTTCCCAATAAATGTATTGTGACATTTATTTTATTTCCTGCGCATTAACTTATTACATTATACTTCCGTAATCAATACATTTGTTCTATTAATGTGAAGGTTAGTAAGCATCCCTGTGAACTATCAATACAGATCTTTGATTTGTTTTTAAAGAAAACAGTTTATTTTACGCTGACTCGCAATTTCCCAAATTTCTAATTTGCGGACAGACAGAATAACAGAAGGTCAAACATTCAGACTACCATACATATGGAAACACTTACAAACAGAACAACCGACGCAAAGTCAGACAGACAGACACACGGATACACAAACACACAGACGGATAGATAAACATAGAGAAAGACAGACACAAATTTCAGAAATATATTATTTTCAAGCGTTAAATGTTGTAAAGAAAAGGTTATCGGCCTCGCTCGAATAATTTAGTAAACAGTTGTGTTAATTTAAAACATGGTTTCATTTAAAGTAAAATAAATAAACAAAATTAACGAATATTTCGAAAAAAAAAGTGTAAAATAAATTCAACCCATACAAAATCAGTGTTCTTTATAGTAATAGCCAAAGTTTTTACGAAATTATTGCTTGATTTCGAGTATTTATGGACTTTTAAAGAGAGTGAGTACTTGTTCCGATTTTTATTTGTAATGATGAAAAAAAATGAGGTGACATATTCCATAAAAATGCTATTCATTCTACTCACTCTGTTTGATTGACAACAATAGAGAGTTATGGACCTTGTCGTCTTTCCTTCCTATAAATCTTCATCAACACTGTGGTCTCATAAGTGGAAGGTGCAATTTCTCTAAACCGCCTCAGAAGAAAATTTGTCGCAGATCAATCAATATAATGGGTTGATTTTTTTGGTTATACTTGTACATTTAGTACCATGTAATTGTGATTGCATTTGATTCATGACAATGTCTACAGTTTGACTGTTTTACTTTTTTCTGGGATCAATAACCGGTATTTTGTGTATAAACGATTATTTAATACAGTGATTTTTGCATTAGTTGTATCTGTGGAAATTGTATAATTATAACATACAATAATTACAATTAATGTTTATTGTCATACACATATTACGAATCATTCTATAAATGTTTTCATAATCAAACACGTTCAGTAGCTACAAAAAGAAGCAGCCTTTATCATTGCATGTTTTCATGAAGGTCGCATTGAACGAGTCCCTACGACAGGTAAGAACATCAATGTACACTTAACTAATTGCAGGTACGGATGTTCTGTGAATGCTGTGAAGTAGTATTACATGTTATTTTATGACATTTTATTTGTACTGTAATTGTTTAATTAATAAAAGGTAAATCGTCAACTGCAATCCAAAATGCGCAAGCGATAATCGCTCTTCTGCTGATTACAAAGTCTTGCGTTCAAGATACACAACAATAAGTATCTTAAAAAACGACATCCGTTGTTAATTGTAAAAATATGAGTAGACAAGGACATTTATAAAAAAAACGTTAATTTGAAAACGAGAGAATTCTTAATTTGGACCAGAGGTTTAAATATTTTCCGTCGTTCAACAATTAATAATTAACATTTTATATAGTAAAATATAAGATGAATTGTAGTCCGATAACTACGGAATCCGGATAAAGCCAAGTTGAGTGTCGCGTGTCGACCTTCGTAGTAGTAGTAGTAGTAGTAGTAGTAGCGGTAGTGGTAGTGAGACTGGTAGTAGTGGTAGTGGTAGAAGGACTGGTGGTACTGGTAGTAGTTGTTGTTGTAGTAGTAGCAGAATCAGGAGTAGTAATAGTAGCAGTATCAGTGTAGTAGCAGCACTACCAACAGTAGCAGTAGTTGTAGTTGTT
This sequence comes from Dreissena polymorpha, assembly GCF_020536995.1. NCBI lineage: Eukaryota > Metazoa > Mollusca > Bivalvia > Myida > Dreissenidae > Dreissena > Dreissena polymorpha. Next base: position 60,347,120 of record NC_068369.1, on the reverse strand, counting down.
GTAATAGTAGTAGTAGCTGCAGTAGAAGCAGTAGCAGCAGCAGCAGCAGTAGCAGCAGTAGCAGTAGCGGTAACAGGAGTAGCAGCAGTAGCAGTAGTAGCAGCAGTAGCAGCAGCAGCAGTAGCAGCAGTAGCAGCAGTAGCAGCAGTAGCAGCAGTAGCAGAAGCAGCAGTAGCAGCAACAGCAGAATCAGCAGTAGTAGCAGTAGTAGTAGTCGTAGTTTTAGTAGTAGTAGTAGTAGTAGTAGTAGTAGTAGTAGTAGTAGTAGTAGTAGTAGTAGTAGTAGTAGTAGTAGTAGTAGTAGTAGTAGTAGTAGTAGTAGTAGTAGTAGTATTAGTAGTAGTAGTAGTAGTAGTAGAAGTAGTAGTAGTAGTAGTAGTAGTAGTAGTAGTAGTAGTAGTAGTAGTAGTAGTAGTAGCAGTGGTAGTAGTAGTAGTAGTAGTAGTAGTAGTAGTAGTAGTAGTAGTAGTAGCAGCAGTAGTAGTAGTAGTAGTAGTAGTAGAGTAGTAGTAGTAGTAGTAGTAGTAGTAGTAGTAGTAGTAGTAGTAGTAGTAGTAGTAGTAGTAGTAGTAGTAGTAGTAGTAGTAGTAGTAGTAGTAGTAGTAGTAGTAGTAGTAGTAGTAGTAGTAGTAGTAGTAGTAGTAGTAGTAGCGGTAGTGGTAGTGAGACTGGAAGTAGTGGTAGAGGTATTTGGAGTAGTGGTAGTGGTAGTAGTAGTTGTAGTAGTAGCAGAATCAGGAGTAGTAATAGTAGCAGCAGCAGTGTAGTAGCAGTTGCAGCACCATCAACAGTAGCAGTAGTAGTTGTTGTTGTAGTAGTAGAAGTAGCTGCAGTAGAAGCAGTAGCAGCAGCATCAGCAGCAGTAGCATTAGCAGCAGTATCGGCAGTAGCAGCAGCAGTAGCAGTATTAGTAGTTGTTGTATTAGTAGTAGTAGCTGCAGTAGAAACAGTAACATCAGCATCAGTAGCATCAGTAGCAGCAGCAGCAGCAGTAGCAGTAACAGCAGTAACAGCAGTACCAGCAGTAACAGCAGTAGCTTCAGTAACTGCAATAGCAGTAGTAGCAGTAGAAGCAGTAGTAGCAGCAGTAGTAGTTGTAGTAGTAGTAGTAGCAGTAGTAGTAGAAGAAGAAGTAATAGTTGTAGTAGTAGAAGTAGTAGTAGTAGTAGTAGTAGTAGTAGTAGTAGTAGTAGTAGTAGTAGTAGTAGTAGTAGTAGTAGTAGTAGTAGTAGAAGCAGTAGCAGCAGTAGAAGCAGAAGCAGCAGTAGAAGCAGTAGCAGCAGTAGCCGCAGAAGCAGCAGTAGCAGCAGAAGCAGCAGAAATAGCAGTAGCAAGAGTAGCAGTAGTAACAAAAGTAGCAGCAGTAGCAGCAGTAGCAGCAGCAGTAGTAGTAGTAGTAGTAGTAGTAGTAGTAGTAGTAGTAGTAGTAGTAGTAGTAGTAGTAGTAGTAGTAGTAGTAGTAGTAGTAGTAGTAGTAGTAGTAGTAGTAGTAGTAGTAACAGTAGTAGTAGTAACAGCAGCAGTAGCAGCATTAGCAAATTACTGCATAAACACTGCAGGGTTGGTAAGGCCCTTAAGGCAATGAATGCATTATTGTTTAAATGCAATGATTATGACATAAAACCGAAAATATTTTGTCAGTTGTTTGACTCTTTTGTTGGCTCCATATTAAGTTATGCTTCAGAAGTATGGGGATTCACAAAGTCAGATGACATTGAACGCATACATTTAAAATTTTGTAAACGATTGTTACAGGTTAAAATAAATACATGTAATGTAGTTGTTTATGGAGAATTAGGGAGATATCCATTGTATGTAAACAGGTTCGTTAAAATTATCAAATACTGGTTTAAAATTATTTACAATGAAAATATTATAATGCAAACTGTTTACAAACAAGCTATAAATGATTGTAATAAAGGTTATACAAATTGGGTCTCAAATGTCAAGAACATGTTAAATAATTTTGGATTTGGTTATGTATTTGAAAATCCAAACGTTGTTAACGTTAATAGTTTTATTAGCGAGTTCAAATGTAGACTTGTTGATAATTTTAAACAGGAGTGGTATGGTAAAATGAATTACAGTTCTGTATTAGATATGTATAAAGTCTTTAAAACCTCATTTGAATATGAAGAGTATTTGGACTTACTTCCTAGACGTTTGCGCCTATTTTTTGTTAGATTAAGAGATCTGCACACCCGTTGCGAATTCAAACCGGCAGATACGCTCAGAATAACATACCACGAAATGAATGTTATTGTTTATGTTGTAATGAATCTGATTTAGAAGATGAATACCATTTTATATGTATATGCCGCTGCTTCGCTGATTTAAGAAAAAGATATATAAGCCGTATATTTTATATCAACCCATCTGTGTATAAATTCCACAGTTTATTAGTTTCATGTGACAAAACAGTTATTTCTAATGTATGTAAATATATCAAAGAAGCTTTTGTTTTAAGAAATACCTTGCTTAATAATGTTGTTTAATAAATTTCAGTACCGCCTTGGCAGAACCTTAGTGTTCTTTCGATTGATTGTGTTTATTTGTATTTGTATTCTTACATGACTATTTCTATGTTATGTAATGTTATGTTGTTACACCTATTTACGTGACAGAAAGTATGTGTATATATATGTATGAAGACGATGTACTTTTGTATAAGTCTGAATAAACTGTCTGTCTGTCTGTCTGTCTGTCTGTCTGTCTGTCTGTCTGTCTGTCTGTCTGTCTGTCTGTCTGTCTGTCTGTCTGTCTGCTATGCATTTTCCAGATTTTTCATCAAGAGTCAATAACATGAACTGGAATTGTTATCTCTTTTAGGTTTTATCGGCCTATGGCAATATTGAGTGCGAGCTGCGCATCATAATTATGATATTGGTTCTTATTCCATGAACAATGAAATCAAAGCACAATCTGTAGATTATGTAACTTTTCAATTGTTTTTCAGTCTATTAACAGCCATTCATTGTAATAGCCTTGCATAGAGATGACACAAGTGTTGTTTATTCATAGATAAATAAAAATTGATGGAACTTGGAAATAATTTGATCTGGAATTTTTTTGGAAATTGGGAACCTTGTTTCTGAATTTTGTCAAACATAGTTTTGTTCCGTGGTGAT